>NC_052483.1:4483147-4677668 GCF_009730915.1 Dioscorea cayenensis subsp. rotundata
TTAAATGTTTCTTCATGGAAATTTTATCTTTAGCCTAATGTTAGAGGTCTGAGGCGAAACCTTGCGAAATGCCACCTAGTTAAGGATGTAATTTTAAATTCACATGCGGACATTGTTTGTTTTCAAGAATCAAAACTTTAGGATATTCATTGCTCCTATCAAGGCCAGGGGCAAAGCACATCACTCCTTTGACTTCGACTTGACCGAGTTCATTTACTCCATAAGCGAGACTCACTCCCCGAGACCTTCACCAGCTGTCTCCTAGATCGGCTCGGATCACTTTCCCATTTGTCTCGATTTCGAGATCGACATCAAAGCCCTCGGCTCTTCTGTAATTCTGAGAAATTACGCACTCGATTCTCAAATTAATTTCTGCTCATTCTTGATCGTGAATGTAAACAAATCCTTGCTGGTACGTGGAGCCTTCATCCTCTCCAAGAAATTAGCATACCTTAAATCTAAACTTCGAATTTGGTCCAAGAATACCTTTAGGCGCCTCTAAACTCCTTAGAAATTGTTTTCGCTTTGAACTTAATTCTAGTGATACCCTCTAGCGAGAACCCTTTTCGAGGATGAAAACACTCGACTTTCCCAAGTCCACTCGAGGCTCTTTTTACAATTCTAAGCAGGGAAGAAGTTCTCGAAACAACGATCTAGAATCACGGCTCAAAGAAGGACTCAATACTAAATTTTTCCACCGGGGTTGCTAATGGTAGATCTTAATTATTCCTCATCTTTCATACAATCGATTGAACCCAGGTAATCGATCAAATTAGCATAATTTTTCGCGATCACTTTTAAGCTCCTCATTGGAACCCCCCATTTCCAATAGATTTCTTATCGACTGGCATTTTCTCTTTTGAACATAAAGAAAGAGTCAATCCTCCCACCCTAGAAATTCCTTTCTCCTTTGATGAGATTAAACGTCGTCTTTGACCTTATCCCTGACAAAGCCTCGATGTCCTGATGGATTCCCTATCCTCGTATTCCGAGAAACTACTTTGGGACCTTCTTCAGGATTCCCTAGTCACACTCTGTGGTGATTTTTTGATGGCTCATTAAACCCTTGAGCGTATTAACCGGATCAACATTGCTCTCATTGCTGAGATAATTCCCCTGGACTGCTTTGTGGACTTTAGACCAATCAGACTAATCAATTCTACTTGTAAAATCGTCCAAGCTCCTTGCCAACGAAAGCTTAGCAATGTTATTAACGACCTTGTGGATGAATCGCAATCTGGCTTTACTAAAGGTAGATGCATTGCGGATAATATTGTTGGGGCCCAAGAAATCATTTTCAACTTGCAGAAAAAGAAATCTCATGCTACGCCTTCAAAGTTGATTTTGCTAAAAGCCTCGATTCTTTTAGATTGAACTTCCTCCTCAAAATTCTTCTGTCCTTTAGAGGTTTTGGAGTGAAATGGCTATCTTGGATTCACGCTATTCGCGCAATCGCCAAATCGGTCATCATTAATGGTAGCATTCAAGGTTATATCAGATGCAAACGGGGACTAAGACAAGGCGATCCCCGTCACTACCCTCTTGCTATTGTTCAGCGATTCCGAGTGCTATGTTTCATCACGCGCTAGATCTAAAGTCCTTGTGGGTGTCCTCTTAAGCGACCGATTAATTTTTGTCATTTCAATAGTCGGTGTGACCTTCTTATCTTCTCTGGCGGAGGTCACAAGGACCTTCAAATCATCAAACTTATCCCTTCATCTATTTAAGGGGTCATCCGGGTTATCCATTAACTCTCTAAAAAGTTGCTTGTACTCAACCAACTTTGGCTACCAACCACATGAATCTTCGCCTAGAATCCTAAACTGCGTCGCAGAAATTGTCTTTCCTATAACTTACCCTTAGGGATCCTCTCTCTCGCCGTCGATCCAAGATGTCTAGACTGGTTAAACTGATTAGTATGGTTCGTCTCTAGACTCACACCTTGAAAGCCAAATACTTATCCCTTTGGGGCCGCCTTTTACCCTCATCAATTCTATTCTCTCCACCGTCCCTTGTCTCACTGGATGCTCGGTATTCAAAACTTCCTATTTCGCGATCAAAGAAATTAACAAGATCAGTAGAGACTTCCTATGGAAAGGTCCCGACTTTGGTCCCGAGAGGAATCCAGTTACACTGCTTGAAGCAGATCACTAGACCTCGCAACATGGGAGAGTCGGGGAATTCTCAATATTTATGATTTCAATCTTGCCTTGCTTTGGGAAATGGTGGTGGAAATTCTTCCCTGTTATCCTGATCAGCTGTTTGGCCAAAAATCATTCATTCCAACTATTCCCCTAGCGATCCAAATGGGCTCCCTGCTCTCACTCTCCACCTAGAAATAAATCTTCCCAGGGCGTGTGTGACCTCCATCCCCGCCTCGCCTCCGCCTCATGTCTTGAACAAATCTACTCGGAGTGGCTCCAACACCTCCCTCCGGTTTAACCGCTGGGTACTCTGGGATTCTCCTCAAAGATCTCTGGCCGGACCTTTTCTCCCAATGCTTAACTCCTGATAACCATCGTGCAATTCTCCCAACATCTAAGAAACCTGGAGATCCTTTTCTCCCCGGATCCTCCTGGCTCATTATCCTCACTTTTAGAAATTATCCCCGATTGCTCCACTTTTCGACGGCACTCCTTCTTGGACCCTTGAAAAAAAGTAGAAATTTCTCGTCAGAAATCATTCTATAAATTTCTTATTGATGGTGGATTACGGAAGCACGCCTTTTACCCCTCTTTCTCGAAAAACCTCGATGCCCTAGGAAAAATCACTCTTTTTGCTCGGCTCACTGGAAAGACAAAAATTTTACTCTGCTAACCTATTCACTGAAAAAAGGTGTATCTCCTACAACCCTATCCTGACACTTTGGTGTCCTTTGTCACAGATGCTTTCCAAAAACCTCAATCACCTTTTTCCTCAACTCGTGAATTTTCCAAACGATTCTGGGTTTTTCTCCCAAGCTCTAGCCTTCACCCTCTTCCACAATCTATTCCCTTACTCCGACGACTTGGTTATCATCCCTCAACCCCCAAAGATCAAACTTTGGGATCTCATTTCCGTGCTGCTTTTTGTGGAATATCTCGATCGAAGAAATGCTTAGTATTTTTCACATGAATGTTTTATCGCAGCATATCATTATTTTTAAATCTGTTAACATGCTTTTATCTTGGATTTCTACTGCTGCAGACAAACATCAGCAAGTTCTTAACGAAGCCTCTCAGAAAATCAAGTGTTCTCTCAACTTCCTCAGTGCTAGAGATTCCTCCTCTGCCGGCACTCTTGACCCTGGTTCTGTTCAGGAGTAGTTGCATTTCGACGTTTGTCTAAGTAGGCCTGAGATGCCAGACGGCTTTTTCCATTTACTTAGCTTTTTCTCTCGCTTTGCTCGGGTTTTTATTTGTTTCCCTCGCTCTCCTCACCTCCGTGAGTGATGGCTTTATCCTTGTACCTTCGTTTTTAGTTCAATAAATCTGTTGTTTATCCACATTTAATTCAAAAAAAAAAAAATATTAGATGGTATAAAAGTAATTTTTACTAAAATTTTCCTCTATATCTTCCCCTAGTCCTATCCCCATTCCCGCAACCAAACATTATTTTTGTTCCCATCATCAATCCTCCTTCCTATTTCTAACCCCATCCCCATATTTTCATTCTCTCCAACTAAACGGACCTTTTGTGTTCGAATCCTATTAAACATATTTATGGTAATAAATTCTCGATTATAAGTGTGGGTTTGTAACCCAAACTTCATTTTCAGAGTGAGTACACATGAGTTAGATAATCAATTTTTGTCCTATGTTTACACCCCTATAACGTTTGTCGTATTTTTCAAAACAATATACATATATATGAGAGCAGGAGACGGTAAAAATAAACGTAAAGGGAAAGGAATTAAAAAATTGTAAAAAAATATCGTCTACTCTCACTTGTTCACTTGTCTAGTGTGATCCTTTAGTCTTACCAGTTCATGCAAACTGCCTTTCAACTATTTTCTTCTAATAATACGACACCAAAATATGAAGGTAGTAATATTTTTCCAGCTAAACCTATCTATTGTTTTCTTAATGATGCATCTTAAATGACCTCTGAGTCTGGATGCATTATTTTGAAAAAAATCATGTTCGGACAATGTTTTCCTGGCTTGTAAGAAAAGACAAAGGAAAAAAAAACAAATGATAAAAGAACAAGTTGAGATATAACTCATATTTTTTGTCTAGTTGAATAAAATTATACAACAACAGAAGGCACGTAGTAGCATCATTTCAGCATAATTTTTATTAGGTTTTTTTTAATAAAAAAATAAATAAATTACTTCTATTAAAGAAAAAAAAACAACAACAAACTCCACGTCAGAGATGACGTAGATAAAACAACAATAGACAATTCTCACTAGATTTCATAACAATACTCCTGTACTTTATATTCATTTACAATTTATTGTTTTAAAATATCTAAAGATGTTTGGATGTTTTTAAAACTAGTTGCAGCATCCAAATTTGGCTCATCAGAATCAATTAAAGAACCTATAGTTAGTTAATTTGTGATTTTCTCGCCTTGTATGTAATGGCCGGGATAAACTTGGTCTTACTAAACCAAATGGGGAGGTGTACAACTGATCCTATTAATTATGCAACATATTGATATCGATTGTACCTAGCTAGCTAGTTCAAGTTCTTATTATAGCTTTAATTAATAAAGGATTTTGAGTTTGCTTGGGCTTCTTTATTTCATTGAATTCCTATCCCTACTATTGAAAATTTATTTTTTGATTTAATATCTAAAAAGATTCGTCTCGGATTATTAAATCATAATGTGATGATTTTGTATTGACAATTGCTGTTCGAGGTCCAGCTGATATTCAAAATTTTTGTCCCAACAATGATTATTTACAACAAAAAAATATATTTTAATTTATTTAATATAATTAACTTTTATTAATAGTTATATAATATTTAGTACCCTCATCACATTAATTTTTTTATAGCTATTCAATTCATTGTCTCATAGCCATGCCAGGATTTTACCTTTTATTACAATAGAAAGTTATAAATTAATAACATAAAATAAAAATATTTAATAAAGATCAAAAACTTAATTATGATAAATAAATTAGAATATAAATTCTTTTATGGTAAATAAAAACATATATAAATTTGTATTTAAAGTAATAAATTTTTTGGCATATAATTTACTGTTGACTAATTAGGAAATATTCATTTAATAAAATAAATAAATAAATACATCAATATATATATATAAGTGGAAATTATCAAAAACACCCTTTAAGTTTGCATTATCACAAAAACATCCTCGTTAGCTTTTGCGACTCCCAAAAACCCCTTCCTTTTTATTTCCATGCTTTTCAACCCCCAAAGCATGTAACTGATGTCAACAGTGTTATTTTTAAAAATTTTATGGATATGCCCTCGTATGGAGTCTGATCAGCAGCCCATTTCAAGCATGACGAGAAGTTGTGTGGGGGTTCCGTGAGGGTAACCCCTAAGAGAGGAATTTCACTCGAGCCTTGTAGTTTATTTTTCTCAACTAGAGTCTTCGCTAAACCATTTCCAGTTGTCTCCGGTTGTCTCTACTCGACAAGCAGCCTCTGTAATCGTAGCCTTTTCCTTTCCACCAAAGATCTCGAAGGAGAAGTCCCCTGCAAGTAGTTGGCATTTCATCGCTTTGCAAACTAAGGTATTGAGTATGGTTTTTATGTTAATCTGCTCATATAAAGAAAGATTTTTTTCGGTTTTTGTTTTGTGCTCCTGTTTTTGTTGGAAGATATCGAAGTCTCAGTGGGATTTCTCTGCTGGGGTTTTGTTAGTCTGCTGGGAGATTTCTCGGCTAGGGTTTTGTGTTGTTTTGCACTTTCGTCTGTATACACTATCGGAATAGTTTTTTCGATTGTTATGATTTATGTAATATTTATAATGTACAATTCCCCTTTCATTTGATATGGTTTCAGTTTTAAAAATGAGGTTTACGTTTAACAAATGAGATGTTATAGTTTAAATGTTGTTGTCTTTGTTTAAGTATTGTTGTCTCTCGCTTTAATAAACTAGTTCTCTGCTTAACAAATGATATCTCCGCTTTATCAACCGAATATTACCGCTTTAAAAATCTTATATTTCCGCTAATGTGTTGTTATTGTCGCAGGGCTTTTGACTACGGCGGTCATCCTAGTTAATGGGCGATGCTATTTGACACCCCGAGTGGAGACCTTAGATGAACCGAAGATAACATGACCCTCGACATCGGGAGATCATCCGAAGGACACCGTTCATGACGATTTCATCGAGTGGAAGCTATCTACCAAGAGAGGGCCCTTCTTGATTCTCTATCGCAGATGCGATGGCCACACCAATAAATTCGGGGATCGGGAAAAGCTCGCTGAGTTTCGAGCCTCAAGATGTGGCCCTCGTTCTTGGTCTCAAGGTCAGTGATGGCTGAGCGAGTTGTGTTTAAGAAGAATAAAAATCCGATCGTGGTTCAAGGTAGGTATTTATCAAAAACCTATGAGAGAGCAGAGACTCCATCAAGAGCGCTCTTGTCCAACTTATTCGACGGAGGGGAAGAAGAAAAATTTTTGTCAAACTCCGACGTGTACCTCTACGGGTACGATCCTCTTCCCAAATACATCATGCTCGGTTACGAACTCGGATCGCTGATTATGTCGATGATCTACCCGCCATGGGGCGATCACGACGTAGGGCGCAGGCGACGCACAAGTGGTCGATGGAGGACATTCCACAAGCGTACTGCTCGAGTCGCAAGATAGATGCTGCCGGGAAGAAGACCAACACAGGATATATTAAGGGTGCTCTGGGTCGCGCTTAACGTATGGTTTTACTGAGTCGACCCGGAACGGGAAAGAAAGTCCCGATTCGCAAGATCCCAAGGATGCTGTGCTACGGTGAAAGTAGTTACCGGAAGCAAGCGACGGTAGAAACCAACTTGTCATCGCTCGAAGGAAAAGAGGTAATAAATCATGGACAATGTTTAATATAAGTCTTTGATGTTTAAACATTGTATTTAGCGTTTAAATGTGTTATTTACTGTGTAAAATTTATTATTAAAGGTTTAAACATTGTGTTTTCTATTTAAATAAATTGATAATGTTTAATATATAAAAACTATGTTTAACTTTAGTTGTTATAGTTTAAAGCCCGAATGATTTTCACTGAAATTGTTTGGTTTTACATATGTTAGTTTCCTGAAAGTGTTCCGTGAGTCGTCAAGAAGAAAATATATGTTGGGGCCAACCGACGGAGGGATGCTATCGCCTCGGGAACGATGCCGGGTGAGGATGAGAGGGCTGACTCTCATCGCTGCGCTTCAACCCCGTTCTCGTACTTCCGACCACCACGCAGCGCACGTATTCCTCGGCCGCGAGAAGCCCTCCCCCACCACGCCCGATTCCGACAACCCCCTACCACGACAACGATAGTTCCCGATCTGTGGCGGACCACGGCAATGTCATCCGACCACGGCACCCATCGACGACATTAGGGCGAAAGATGTCATCGCAACTCTATGCGGTGATGCGGATATTGATGGCCGAAGTTTCCGCTCGACGCCGCTCGTGTTGAGGCTCGGAAGGGACGTTCACGATCGCTGCGCCCCGTCCTCCAAACAACTGAAGCACCCGGGACGAACGAGGCGCAAGAATTTGACAACGACGACATCATCGGGGTGGCCATTCCAAGACGACCACATTCGAAGAGACATGCGAAAAAGAGGAGAACAATACTGCCTCTGTCTCCACCGCCGGCTGAGGATGAAACAATAGCAAAACCATCGGCGGCGGATGCTGTTACTGAGTCTGTCGCCGTTGATGACATGGCCATGACGATGGAGGACATCGTAGATGATGTGGCCGTCGCCGCGGTATAAAAGATCGTTAACTCTCTTGTTAATGAAATCCACGACCCGGTGGAACCGGCTACCGAGATTGCGGCATCAAAGACGGACACAATCCCTGAAGAACAAGAACAAGCTAAGGATTTGTCTCCCAATGATGCTGTTGCCGTGGCCACGGCTGAGAAGATAGTTGATTACTCTGCGAGTGGCCGTGGGTCGGGTGACCGGCATACCCGCATCGAAAGCAGGACACAATCCCACAACAACAAAACACATGTAAGGATGTGTTCGCGGTTGATCTCTGTCGCCGTCGTTCCGCATCGAAGCGGACACAATCCCACAACAAGAACAACCACGTAAGAATGTGTCCGCGGTTGATGTTGTCGCCATCATCCCCGCATCGAAGGAAGATGCGGCTGGTGCTGAACACCTTCAAGGTACAACGACAGTGCTCCATGAAGACCCTCGACCGATCAGCGCTAGAGATGATCGAGGCCCGATCAACAATGAGACAAGAGGCGGCTCAGCAAGTCTTCGTTCCGAAGAAGAAAAATGGGTTGGTCAATCTCGACTTAACAAAGTACGAGCGAAGAGTTGATGAGGATCTTTCTTAATTGCCGGTATGGACAGGTAAGTTTAAAGTTTTCATGATAGTGTTTAAATTTTGTTTATAGTGTTTAACTTTCTATTGATATTGTTTAAATGTTTATATGTTATCGTTTAAGTTTTCTAGTTAACGTTTAATTATTTATAATATCATTTGAACATTGATAATATCATTTAACTATTTAGAATATGGGCTAATTATATACATTATCGTTTTAATCTCGACAGACGGCCGTGTGGAAGAATGAGCCGTATCTCACCACGGGCCAATTTATACACTCGCTTGAGGGGAAGGAGATGGTCACCGAGATGATGTGATGGACGCTTTTGTATGCATAATACAAAAAGTCGTCGAAAAAAGTGCCATATCCCTACAAGACGGCGCCTCCATCATAAGACCGTTTAGCGCTGTTTATGTCAGCGAGACGATGCACATGAGACAACTATGGCTATGATCGGAGATCGTTTGTGCGATGCATGAAGTTCAAATTGTCATCCTCCCGATCATAATGAATGGCCACTTCCATGTACGTCGTTCTTGACAATGACAAAGCAGGAATACAAGCATTATTCTTCACTGCTGGGCGAGTGCGAAAAAGATGCGTCGGACATGGTAAGTTCTTTAATTATTCCGGTCGATGTTGTTTGTTATTTAATTCGGGTATGTTAATCTCAACTTGCATATCTTGATAGCGAATCTATTCGACTACGGTACGTCGATATGGAGTTCGGTGAGTCGGCGACCGCAAAGTACCCACTCCGTGCTGACATGGAAACCCCACGGCAAAAAACAAGGAAGCGTCGATTGCGCCAGTCTATGTCATCGCGGTTTATCGAGCAATTACTTTGGGGTGAGAAGCTACTGACTCACAGTGAGCAGACGTTCTTTACACGAGATTAAAGTATGTTACCCGCATACTTAAGGAGGGAGGCGTCGGCGTCCATGAGAAAGGGGTCGTCCGAAGCGGGTTAAATTTTGTTTTCTCAGAAGAGGACTTGTATTCAATTCATTGTTTTCATTTTTCGTTGAACATGACTTGTACATGTCAATGTAAATTTTGTTTGATTTTCAATTGTAAAGCATGTTAAATTCCATTCGGTTTCATTTCATTGTTTAATCTCGAGTGTGATTGTTTACATTTCGAGTTTACTTATTTAACTTTACCATATATCGTTTAAATATCGGTTTGAAAGCAGTTAAAATTACAGGGTTCTCTGTTTAACATAACACTTGTCTTTGTTTAAATAGCGATAACATCTGTGAAGAATAAGAGTTTAAATATATAGAAAAAAATTGGCGATCGATTCAAATTGTTTCTCTTTTAGAAAGTCGACTTATTTACAATGCCTAGTCGTGACAGTTTCATTACAAGATCTACGATTGTGAGCGGATCCATGGCGTGTGATTGTTTACATTTCATTTTAATTATTTAACTTTTACCATATATTGTTTGAAATATCGAGTTTGAAACATTTAAAATTACGAGGTTCTCTGTTTAACATAACATTGTCTACTGTTTAAATAACGGATAACACTAGTGAAGAATAAGAGTTTAAAAATATGAAAAAAATTGGCAGTCAATTCAAATTGTTTCTCTTTAGAAGTCAGCTTATTTACAATGCCTAGTCGGCGACAGTTTCATTACAAGATCTCGATTGTGATCGGATCCATGGCGGTCAGGCTGCAATGTAACTTCAGCGGACATCAAACTCTTGCGACTCGATCCTCTTTCTTCTAGGGGCGCCCTGGGCTGCCTTCTCGTCCGCGGTGATGCAAAACAAAGCTCACGATTTTCCGTGCGAAGGCTTGCCATCGTCGGGTATGGGGAATATAGCTTTCTTATCGCCGGTTTGTAATTGTCGGCGGTGAAGTAGCCGCTAATAAATCGATGAGCGTTGATGTATATCCGCATTATTGCGCGTATGAGCATGTTTGCAAGGGATACCATAAACTTGCTACCTTCGACATGAACAAGTTCGATGGCAAGATCCACGAGTTGCTCTGACCGGTGGATCGCCCGTAACGATCATCGACACAACGACCAGCGCGAAGATTTCGGCTATCCTCAACAATTATCTCTACCTTGAATGTATGTCTAGGGCATAAAGTAGGGTCTCCCATTTGTTAGCTTGCTCACGCCCGGTTACATAACATGCGCATCAACTTGTACCTACAAATAACGTTAAACAAAGATAGTGATGGTTAAATAATTCGTGAACCTTTTTAAACATTATTCTAAAAGGTTAAAGCGATAAGATCAATATCTAATGTCGGAGAAGTCTAATTAAACAAAGATAAAAAAACATTTTTAAAAGGGTAACACGAAATGTTAAGTGTAAATCAAAATTTGCGAGACCTTATGGAGTCGACCATTTTAAAGTCACCGGTAAATGACGAGCTTCTTTGATCCAAGCATTGAGCGACTCCGCAACATTTGAATACATCTCACCCCTAGCGATCACCTCTGAGCAGATAATTCGACCAATGTGCCATATCCGATTTATTAATCAACGGTGATGAGCTTGGGTGATGTGGCACTCGAGTTCATTCACGGTATCATCCAGCGATGCGGAAGCTATATCGACCGGCACTCATCCTTGATGCCTTCCCAAGTCGACATTGCCTTTTCATAAAATTGGCCTCAAATGTCGAAGGCGAGTATGCATGTGGCGAAGAAGGAAGACTCTCGCAATTGCGTTTACAGAGGCCCTTCGACACTGTTTGACACGAAGGTAATTATCTCATGATAATCTCCTTCCTGCAGTATAAAGCATCGCGCTAACTGAGATATGAACCAAGTCGATTGGCATCGGTCTCGGGTTAGTCGAGCTATCACCGAAGGCGACGTGGAAAAAACCATTATTTCCATCTTTCCCGGTGTGGCGCTTTCGGTGGTGTAGCCCCGATATTTCCCAAGGAGGTGGGTACCATCGAGAAACTTGACGGCTGCACGCAAGCCCTCTTGAATCCCACAATACCGCTGAAAGAAAAGAGCGCATGCGTCTAAAAAGCGATCTCCGTCTCTTTCCGCGATCGCCTTGCTGCCGGGATTTGTCTCGATCACCTTATCCACATACCAAAGCAAAGCGATAGTGGTCGGAATGTCGCTGCAAAGTCGAGGACCACCGGGCATGCTCTTTTCCCAACCAAAGCTCGCTTGTATGGTATGTGGACACCATGTTCCCTCAACATGTCGCCGAGATATCGATGGCCTTGTACAAGGGCGGTCGCTGAGCTTCGAATCACTCGTGCGCTTACCCATTTTTTGGACGCTTTCGGATGTGATGCCGAACCTATGCCACCACCTCAAGTGTGTGACGGGTTGATTGTCTTGATTCTAAAAGTATTTTTATTATACTCTTTTGAAGCATGAAGGCCTGATGACAACCATCGGCGCATTCCACGATCGCCCCATGTTTCTCGTTCTTTATGAATTTGAAGTCAAAATTCCGTTTGATTGCATGATTTCGAAGTACGTCCCTGAAATGTTCTACACCGTCAAAACGTTGTCCAATATCCAACGATAGCACTTCAGAATGGTCTAACGAGGATGGAAGATATCCCACACCGTCGAAGTCGCCATGGGATTGAGCAGGGAGCACTCGCAGAATGCGAATTCACTGCCCGACACTTGATCGAAATGAAAAGATCAATATATTAACCTGAGAATATAATATTTAAGGGATAATGCCAATATTTAAAGCGTTAAATTAAATACTTAAACCGTTACCAATTAACATAAAATGACTAGATACGATATAGTTAAGCAATAAGCGACATATTTAAACAATAATGAACCCATACAACTGGATCAAATAAAAGAGAAGGAACTTACAACGAGTAGAACTTGTTTTCATTACGATTCTGCAATGGCACATTGTCTGTCTCGACAACAAGATCAACTACACCTCATTTGAAGATGGAGTGCACGTGACACATTCATTTGGAAGTCGACATCGTTTTTCTATTGGACAAAGACCGTTTTATATCCATCCGGTGTGATAACCTTCACCCTGACAAGGGAAACTTTGAGACCCCATCGCTCACATATCTCAGCTAACACCAACTCCCAAGAAGTCTGAGCCGTGAACATCGAGCCTCTTCCCTCCCGGTTGAATCTAGCAATACCGCAAAAAATTCTCCATAATATACCCGGCCGAAAACCAAATCGTACTGAACCAAAATGAAATGAAGAAGCAAAAAGAAGGCGAAGAAGAAGAAAAAGAAGATGTAAACAACAAACGACGAGTCGGATAGGCAAACAAAAAGTGCGGATTGTATGCATAGAGGATAGACTAGACATGATGTGATGTGATGTGATTGGGCGGTATTTTTCCCTCCATCCTAAGGGCAAAAAGGGAAATATATGTCAATGTCACGAGGAAGACATATTATCGTCGCTCGAATGAAAGTTCTCACACTCAGCATGAGTCTCTGTTTAAACTTCAAGCTTTTATGTTTTAAACGAGATACATATAGTGTTTAAAATAACGGTTTTACTTTTTAACTAAAAGTCTATATAATGTAAATAATATATGTAAAAACGTTTAAACATCTTTATGTATGTGATTAAACATCGTTGTCATTGTTTAAAAGAGTAAATCGATTATTGTATAAGCTGTTTGTATTGTTTACTGATGCCGTTCTTTGTTATGTCTCTGTTTAAATTTGAAAATACAAATCTCTGATAACATTCTTATTCAATATTAACTTTATTTTGCCCTATTTAAATTTCATTTTATCAGTTTAACATTTTCTTATGAAGTATCAACATAATTACAATGAAATGTACTTAAAATACAAATCTCTGATAAAAATACATTTAATACAATACAATACAACATTCATTTTATTATTAAATATCAGTGTAATTACAGAATGACCATCACTTAAAAATACAAATCTACGATAAAAAATAGAGATGTAAGACAATACAAAAATTCTGCTTTAAGCTTCAAACTCTCCGTTTAGCATACGAGCGTAACCATCACGGACGATCATTGCTTTATAGATCAAGTACACCGGTGAATACGGTGTCCACAACACTCATACCAGCCGGGACCACATTTTTATTGATCAAGTTCTTTTTAAAGGATATGTGATGAACCTTCTTACGGTAATCATCCATGATCAACTTGTAGGGTGAAACTTTTTCTTCTTGACCCAAGGCTGAAAGCACTTCAGTCATTGCTTACCCAGTAGAGTAGAGCAAGAAGGCGAGCATTTCGACTTGGGCGAGAAAAAAGTTTTCACCCTGGCTGTTAGGGATGACAAGAGGAAAAACAATCGATGACACATCCTGTAAAAAAGTCTATGATCTAAAAATGTGGTTTGAATAGTGTGAATGTCGTGAACACCAAATGTTCAACTCGACAGGATGACCATCACACAAGAAGAAGAGGAAGAGGAAGAGGAGTGGTTGCGCCAGTAGAGTATGTTCAATGAAATGGTTCTTCCTTCCCATTTATCTTTGCGAAATCCAACGACTGCTGCCGCTTGACTTCGATTTTTATGTGCGACGGCGGTGGAAGCGCTTGGGTAACCGGGCGTGCATTAATGCAGCTGGAGACGCTGCCACCATCACGTTGTATGTTTTAAGCGGATAAAAAAATACGGTTTTAAAGCGATAAAAGAACAAATTTAAACATAGAAGCCAATATTTAAACAATAACAGATATATGTAAATCTAAAGTTCAATATTTAAACAATACTAACAAGTATATACACAATGCCTACTCGAGACATGATTCATTACGCGATCTGCGATTATGACCCGGAGCGTGGTAATGGCTACAACACAACTTGCGGACTAGGAAGGGTGGCAATGGCGACAACACAAAAACTCTCCATAATTTAATCGGAAGAGCTAAAATTGAGTACACCAAATGAGAAGAAGAAAAAGAAGAACAAGAATAAGAACAAGAACAAGAAGAACAAGATATGAGCACCCTAAACTTTGTTTGAGAAAAAGCAAGCAGGAGGCATTGGAAAACTATGCATAAAGTTCGGACATGATGTGATTGGGTGCCATTTTTCCCTCCTTTTGCAAGGGCAAAAAAGGAATTTCATATCATGGACCCACTTCAACTTACGGCGGGGGGTTAAAGGGAATGTAAAATATAACGGAGGGCTGTCCAGGGTGTGCAAAAGTTGGAGGGGATTTTTGGGAAGTTTTGAAAATGATGTGGGGTGAACAGTAATTTTCCCATAAATAAATAAAATAAAATAAAATACCAAAGTCCAAACTTGCTTGCCTTTTGTGATACTCTCTTGGTGAATGCAAACCTGAGGAAAAAAAAACATATAAAAACTATCATATAACCTATATGCAAACATAATAATAATAATAATAATAATAATAATAATAATAATAATAATAATAATAATAATAATACCTTCTTATTCAAAAAAAAAAAAGGCTGAAACATCAAGTTAAGGGTGTTTTCTGGTATAAGTTATGTTGTCCCAGCTGAAAACACACATGCAATTTAATGGCTTCTAATATGGTAATATCTTATATATTATATATGACTGGTAAGGTTCATATTAAGATTAAAAAAAATTAATTGACCAAGCATTTAAAGATGGTGTCAGCAGCTCCACGTTAACTTCAATGGTGTGAAATCTCCATCGGATATGCCTGTGATAGTCAAGAAAACTCTATATGTCAAAAAAATCTACACCAAGTTGAGACTTTTGTGGGACAAACTTCTTCAAAAGTTTTTTTTTTCTTAGACGAGTAATAACTTCATCTTCATAGATTTTAGAGTGAAATAAGCATTATGTCAATGATGAGTATTTTGAAAATATTTTTATAAACTTACTACAAAGAAAAATAAAGGAAACATTAGATCAATATTCAGTATTTACTTGAGCTAGCTGATCTTCACTTTGGTGCTGCCATGCAAGACGTTGCTGATTATATAAATCTCTGGTAACTTCCTTTTCCTACATGAGTTCTATAAATGTTACTTTATGGCTTTGACTATGAATTAATGCAATAAACTACATACGGAATATCAATGAAAGGAAGAACCTCAAATGATGCAAAAAACAATCTAAAATAAGAACATAAACCTTGAATGTTGAATTTGCTCATCAAAGCATAATAAAGTAAGCTTAATATAAACCCATGAAAAGCAATCATTTGTATATTTCTTCTTAACATCAACTATTGATGAATAGGATAAGGACACAAATTTAGGTTTTTTTCTGCACAAATAACCAAATATTTAGCAATTAAAAAAAAATCTAATCTAGGGTCACACATGTCTCCCAGACATTCCAACTTTCTTTCTTTTATTACTACTCTTTTATTATATATAAATTATTATATCTGCACTCAAGGCCAAGTTCCTATCCAATTGGACTGTTTAATGATATGTCATCATTAACAAATAATACTACATCAACAAAAATTGAATTAACAGATGGAGGTTGGTTTCGGAAACAGTTGTTGGAAGCCTCAAGAACAAAGGAACAACATTGCAAAGAAATCAAACACTAAAACAACTTTCAATTCACAGCAAGCATAGAAAAACAGAACAAAAACATTCACTCAAAGAACGAAAACCTTCAGAAAAACATAAGAAGCCACACACACTTTATCCACTAACTTTCCCCTTTTACAATACCTACTAAGCTTAATCAAAGGCCACCTGTCCAAAGCTAATGAAATCAATCCACTAAGCTACTATTCAGTCTTGCTGTCTTGAACTAAACACACGAGCTTGTTGATGTAATCTGAGCCATTGATTTTGTATAGAGATGCTCCTACAGCATCTACTTCAAACTTGAAACTAACTTTGTCTCCACCTAAACTACAAAAGCACAACTGAAACTTACTTTCATAATTACAAACCCAGACTAGACAACCATCAGAATAACATCACACATAACCAAAGTTGATCTTTTCCAAACTCTTCAATCACACTCTAACAGCTTCCCCTTGATTGAAGATCACATACTCCAAGAGCTTCTCTGAATTGAATCTGCTTCTTTGCATTTAAGCTTTTAGTTAAAACATCTGCCACTTGCTCCTCAGATCTACAAAATTCAAGCTGAATTTCATTCTTTGCAACCAATTCCCGTATATAGTGATATTTTATATCAATATGCTTTGTCCTGCCGTGCATTACAGGATTCCTTGCTATGGCAATACAAGATTTGTTATCACAATAAATTGAAATTGGCTCCATTTGATTTACTCCACAATCATTCAGCAGCTTTTTAATCCATATTCCTAAACAACAAGCAGAACACAAAGCTACATACTCAGCTTCAGTAGATGATGGAGCCACAACTTCCTGTTTTTTTGACATCCAAGACACTGCACCTGTGGCAAAGACAAAAACAACTCCAGAAGTACTCTTTCTATCTTCAAAACTATCACCCCAATCACTATCAGAATAACCCAAAAGTTGACCATCAGTCCTTCTCTTGAATGCAATTCCATAATGTAGAGTTCCAGCTAAATATCTGAGTAAATGCTTAGCTGCTCCAACAGCCATCTTCATTGGTTTGTGCATTAACCGGCTAAGAAAACTCACAAGAAAAGCAATATCAGGTCGGGTATGTGTCACATACATCAATTTCCCTATCAACTTCCTGTAACCAGTAAGATCTGTCATCAATTCTTGATTATTACTAAGCAATTTATAATCTGAATGAAGAGGAGTCAGCACATGTTTACAATTCTGAATCTTATAGGCCTTTAACAAATCTTCCACATACTTTTTCTGACAGATTTGGATATCCTGCTGAGTTTGCTTCACTTCTAATCCCAGGAAATAAGACATTAGACCCAAATCACTCAAGTCAAACATTTGCATCATGTTCTGTTTATATTCTGTCATCATTATCTCTGAAGACCCCATATAAATTAAATCATCTACATATATGCAAACAATCAGGATATTACCTCCAGTTGCTACTTTCTTGTACAAGGTGTGCTCATTTTCACTCCTTTGAAATCCTTGTTCACAGAAATAAGTGTCAAGTTTCCCATACCAGGCCCTAGGTGCCTGTTTCAAGCCATACAAAGCCTTATGCAGCCGATACACCCAATGTTCTTTTCCCAGAACTTCATACCATCTTGGTTGCTCTACAAACACTTCCTCACTTAACTCTCCATTGAGGAAGGCTGACTTCACATCTAGTTGATATACCAACCAATTCTTGTAAGCTGCCAATGCCAACAACAATCTGATTGTTTCCATCCTTGCGACTGGAGCAAAGATTTCCTCATAATAAACTCCAAATTCTTGTGCATACCCTTTAGCAACTAACCTGGCTTTATACTTCTGAATTTCACCATCTGGTTTATATTTGGTTCTATAAACCCACTTTACTCCAATGGCCTTTCTTTCAGCAGTTAACTCACAGAAAGTCCAGGTTTTATTTTTTTCTATAGCTTTAATCTCGTCGGACATTTCCTGCCTCCATTCCATTGAGCTGACAACTTCATCATAGGTACCTGGATCAAGAACATTTAAGGCAAAAGAGCAACCCTCATAAATCTCCTTTAAAGTTCTCACCTTTTGTATAGGTGAAATATCAATACTTGAATCACTCACAAACTCAGTTTGTCTTCTAAGTAAACTGTTACTACTGCTGCTACTAGCATCTGAATTTGAACTCTCTGAATGCCTAGTTACAGAACCTCCTGTGGATTCAGTTACCACTTTCATATCTTGAAAAATTGACTTGCCTGCAACTGTAGATCTTGTTTCATCCCATTGCCATAATTCATTTTCAGAAAATGTCACATCCCTACTAATCACAATTGTCTTAGATTCTGGCACATAAATTCTGTAGGCCTTGGCATTAGTGCAGTACCCAACAAAAATTCCTTTGAGAGCTCTCCTATCCAGTTTTTGCAAATTTTGAGTAGGCAGATGAGTATATGCAACACAACCAAACACCTTTAGATGAGTTACTTTTGGTTTATAACCAAACCAGGCTTCAAAAGGGGTCTTCTTTACAACAACATGTGTCGAAGAAATATTAGAGAGTTAGACTGCAGTAATAAGTGCTTCTGCCCAAAAACTGTTAGGTAACTTACTTGAATTCAGCATGCTTCTGGCTCCTTCAACCAGTGTTCTGTTTTTCCTCTCAGCAACTCCATTTTGTTGAGGAGTATAGGGGGCAGTAAGTTCATGCTTAATACCATGATGTGAACAGAACAAATCAAATTCTCTTGATGTAAATTCTCTTCCTCTATCGGTTCTGAGAATCCTCAAATGTTGTCCTGTTTGACTCTCAACAAAAACTAGAAACTTTTGAAAACAAGAGAAGACTTCATGCTTATACTGGAGAAGATACACCCAACTCATTCGAGTATAGTCATCCACAAACAACAAGAAATACTTACTACCACCATGTGAGTCACTTTGCATTGGTCCACACACATCTGCATGAACTAAATGCAACCTTTGTTGTGCTCTCCATGATTTGCCTGATGAAAAAGATTGTCTTGCTTGCTTACCATACACACAGTCTTCACAGCAACTTACTAATTTCACATTTGGCAGCCCCACTACTAAATCATGTTGATGTAAAAACTGTAATCCTTGAAAGTTTAAATGTCCATACCTTTTGTGCCACAACAAAGACATTTCTTCTCCTTTTACAGCCACATTCACCTGCTCAGCACCTGAAAACTCCATCGGATACAAATTGTTGCCATTCCTCTTAAGTCTCAACAATTGGTAACCTGTTTCAGTATTCACAATTCTACACTCATCTTTGTGAAACATCACATCATAACCACTTGCTGTTAATTGCCCAATACTTAATAAATTATGAGCTAATTTAGGAACAAACTTGACATTATGAATCAATTTCTGATCTCCTTCTAACATCCTGACCACCATCGAGCCTTGTCCTTGGACTTCAACTTCTTTATTATCTCCTAACTTCACTGTATGTCGTACTGCTTCATCCAAAGTATAAAACAAGTCTTTTCTACCTGTCATGTGACTTGAACTCCCACTATCCAATAACCAAATAGAAGAATCTGCAAACTCTTTTCCTTCATGTATAATGAAAAGACTGCCATATGAACTAGAATTCACTTCATCCTGAGAATTGGAACTTGAACCTTTTTTCGAATTTTTTTTAGCGCAACAATGTGACTGAGTATGACCAAATTTCTTACAATTGTAACACTGTATATTCTGCAAGTCTCCTTGATTAAATCTATGCCCACTAAACTGTCTTTGGCCTCTCGAAAACCTTCCAAATGGTCTTGAACCAACTCTACCCCTTTGCCATGTAGGACTCTCATTAACAAACTGTTGTCTCTGACCAACCTGTCTCTGATCACCATAACCACCTCCTCTATAACTGCCATCACCTCTACCTCTTCCCCTATAAGTCCTACCTCTTCCTCTTTGCATATTTATGCCCCCTCTTGACTCTCCCTGCATCACAAAAGCCTTGTCTTCATGCTTCTCAAAAACTTGATTGAATCTAGCTTCATGAGCTTGCAAAGATCCACTCAATTCATCTAGAGTTACTTTAGACATCTCTCTTGCTTCTTCAATTGAGGTGACAGCATGTACAAATCTAGAAGATAAGCTTCTCATTACCTTCAATACAATGTCAGCTTCTTTTAATTCACTCCCCATACCTCTAATTTGGTTCACAACTGCTAAAACTCTAGTAATATACTGTTGCACTGTTTCCTGCTCCTTCATCTGTAATAAATCAAAATTTTGCCTCAAGGTTTGTTTCCTCACTGAAACCATTCTGGAAGAACCTTGATTCTCTTGCTTGAGATGATCCCAAGCTTCTTTGGCTATCTCAAACCTCACCAACCTGTGAAGAATTGACTCATCCACTGCTTGTTGTAGCAAGAAAAACGCCTTTGCATCATCTTCCATCTCTTTCTCAGTTGGTTTCTTCTCTTCACCAAAACCCTCTTCAATAATTTTCCATAGCTTCTGTGATCTGAAAAACGTTTTCATTCGAAAGCTCCAGTGTTCATACCCTTCTCCTTTGAAAATTGGCAACAAAGCATGAGAAATTTCTGCTATAGAGGAAGAAGCCATCTCTTCTACAGTAACTTCACCTTCACAGCCACCGCACACCAAATTCAACTATCAAAAACTACTTAATAAACTCACAAAGCCAATCCACCAACAACAACAAAAAAAAAACAAAAACCCTTCAGGTTATTTCACCTTCTATACCGCGACAACATCAACACCATTCACTGGAACACTGCCAAACAACAAGCCTGAAACCACCAAGAAATTCACCACCAAACAACGACGAACCGGAGCTCTGATACCACTGTTGGAAGCCTCAAGAACAAAGGAACAACATTGCAAAGAAATCAAACACTAAAACAACTTTCAATTCACAACAAGCATAGAAAAACAGAACAAAAGCATTAACTCAAAGAACGAAAACCTTCAGAAAAACATAAGAAGCCACACACACTTTATCCACTAACTTTCCCCTTTTACAATACCTACTAAGCTTAATCAAAGGCCACCTGTCCAAAGCTAATGAAATCAATCCACTAAGCTACTATTCAGTCTTGCTGCCTTGAACTAAACACATGAGCTTGTTGATGTAATCTAAGCCATTGATTTTGTATAGAGATGCTCCTACAGCATCTACTTCAAACTTGAAACTAACTTTGTCTCCACTCCATCAATAGCAGCACCTGAACTACAAAAGCACAACTGAAACTTACTTTCATAATTACAAACCCAGACTAGACAACCATCAGATTAATGTCACACACAACCAAAGTTGATCTTTTCCAAACTCTTCAATCACACTCTAACAACAGTACCAATAAAAAAAACACAAAAAAAAAATCTCATGAGAATGAAATCAATATTGAAGAACATGAAGATCTACAACACTCAATCAATACACAATGATACAAATAACGAAATGCACCATCACGTTAATCATTAAACCAAATCTTTCATTAGTTCCACACTTTATATATATATCAATCTCACATTGATTGCATGTATGTATGATTTCATTTATTATATATACAGTATAGTAATTAGATGGACAATAAGTCTTAATAAATAACACTTCATTCTTTTCTTAAATACTTCTTAAATAATGAAGCTGATTGCTAAAAATCTAATGTAGTTTTACTGTCATAGATATCTAATAACAGCTTTAGAAATACAAAAACATACTAATTGTTTCTCGAACTATCTGCCATTTGCCATTACTGCTAAACCTCTATCAAAATTTTTTTTTCCTTCGGCATAAATAACAAAATATTCTGCAATGAACTTGCTAAACAATAAAATATATCTAATTTATGGCCAACATGTCTCCATGCATTCTCTATCTCCCTTTCTGCAGAAACTCTAGTTTTGAGGCTCATCTTATTGGACTCTGATTGAAGGAGGATCATGTATGAGGACTTGTCAAAGGTGATCAAGGAGGGGTTGAAGCTCTCCAAGTGGATTTATACAGAAAAGGCCTCACCGTGTGCCTCGTTGTAGCTAAAGGAAATCAACCTGAAGATTGGTTGCCAATGCTTAGTAAGATGGGTAAGAAAATTAAAATAAACTAAATATGTAAATAATAAGTAAATCATGTGTGTGAATAAAAAAAATAGATAAAATAAAAAAATAATACAATTAGTTGGAGAAATCATTTTAATATTTTGATTCATGTAGATATATGAGGCCAATTAAATGAGTACAAAATGGGGCCTTATGAAGGTGTTATGAATGTCAATTGGAGAGGGCTTGTGTAGCTATTAATTACTCACACTAATGGGATATAAAGGAAAAAGCACAAACCAATCAGGATGGTCCAAATGGCATTTGGTAAGGACTTGAGGGACTATTAGGTAAGATTAATATTATGTATATATATGGGAAAAATAATTACAAAGTGTGTGAAAGGATTCTGACAAGGTCTCCTTTGCGTATATCCCGCAAGTGCACGGGTTTGTCGAAGTAATAATCCCGGGTGAGCTGGTATCGAATCCACAGGGAGTAGGGAATAAAAATACTTAATTCGATTCTTAGCTATGTGAAAGATCAATGATAATGAGTGTGATAATGATTCAATTCTCAACAATAAAAGCAACAAGAAAGGGAACAAAAGTAAAGAAGGGGATAAGGCAATCGATAAAGATGGGGTACCCGGATAATGCTCCACCTAGGATAATTGTTTCAAGTGCAAGAACCCTCTATTATGCTTCCTAATCAATGCAATAGTGAGTCATGGAAATCCTTAATTACATAGTCCCAAATCTAAGGTCAACTATGCCTAACTCTATACATGTCCCGGAGGAGAAATCGAACAATCTCAACACCTCGCACTCGTAAAGAGTTGCAATGAGCTCTAGGGATTCCAAGTGATAAATCTTTTCCTTATTATAGACCTAACCCTTTGGTCCAGGTGGAAGGTCCCTAACCACAATTGAGCCCTAGATACTAAGATCACCTCAACGCTTCACTCCGTTGCACGCGCAACTAAGCCCCAGCGGAGGTTCATCCCTTAGACCATTCACTCTATTATAGCCGCAAAGAACTCGAGGAACGGAGGTAGAATCTATCACGCCAGAGGGGAAAAGAGACGCTCCTGTACCTCTCAACTCACCCTCTCAACCATCTCCAACCTAGCTTTGTCTAACGCTCGTGGAGTGTCACTCACTCACAAGGTTACCAACAAGAACTCTCAACCCTAGTGTCACTCTAGGGGAAATATTCATACAATCAAGCATTCAAGGTTGGAACTCACAATAAACATCAATTTATTGAAAGCATAATAAAGAGGTTCAAAGAAACAAATACATCTTAGGGTTCACAATACCCGAGTACCCACTAGGGGTTTAGCTCTCCATGGAGCTAAATACAATCAATGAAATAGAATGTAAAAGCAAAGAATCCATAAAGAAACCCCCTCTATAGTTGTGTCGATGGTCTTGTGGAAAGTCCTCTACTCGTCGTCCAAAGATTCCCTCGTCCGGTATAGGATACGTCTCGACGGAAGCTCCCCTACCAACCTTCTTTCTAAAGAATGACGATGTCGGAGCCGTAGAACCTCTCCAAAACTTTGGCCAATACCCTCGAAAACCCTAGTCGAAGCCCTCTACGCAAGTTGGGGAAAAAGATGGAGAAAAGAATACCAAAAATCGAGGGCTGAATCGGCTTTTAAATAGGGTCTGGAATCGGGCGACTACACGGGCATGTATGCTCCACGCACCCGTCAGTGAATTTCCACAGGCGTGGATAATTTCCACGCCCGTATGGATTCTCGTTTCTCCGGGTTTCTCGACGGCTATGAGCAGTCTTTGCTACGATGATATGCTACAATGTTACTACAGTGTTCTAATACAGTATTCGACCTGAATAGCTTCCCAATTTCATACTTTCATTGGGGTAACACAAACGGGCACACATTCACGTCGTGGATCACTTGCTTCTTCAATGGTGTACACGTTGGTGGAGCTCTTGTTCTATGTGCATAAGTCGGAATGCTTTCGAGATGTGACTGCCTTTGTGCCCTCAAATGGATGTGCCCACTTTCGAATCTGAGGAGGTTGGCACACACTCTAGCATCTCACACGACCTATGTCTTCGCGTTTGAACTTTAGCAAGATTTCCTCCAAAATTGGTGCATTATGATCCACATTGGCCTATTTCCTTCATACTCGGCGTCACAACCCTACCTGCATAAAAGTAACATAAAAACACACATATTAATGTAAAACCCGAGAAAAGTAATGCTCAACATAAGGAATGAACGCTTTGCATTCGTATCGCACAAGCACTTATCAGATTCCAAGAGAATTCTATAAAAATTCATTATATAAGGGATCAAAATAAAAATCTCGGTGTGCCATAGCAAACCATAAATGATCCTTATATTTTCTAGGGGCCTGATGGATTTATTTATTATTATTATTTTTTATTTTTGTACACACAATGTTAGAGTCAAGTACCTTAACTACTAAGCTACTGCCCTTCAACCATATTGTATTTTTTTTTTTTTTATCTTTTTCCTTTACAATTTCTTATTTTGCATATATTTATTGTTGTTTTGAATTTGGGTGATTAATAATGATGTTGTATTTTAAAGTTTGAGCCTTTTGGACTTTTTCTTTGGACTTTCATGGTAATTATCAAGGGGTAATATCATATAATGGAAGGGAATACTATATTCGTTTGGTGGATGTGGAAATACAACATTTATGTAATTTGATAATTTGAGCAACATTAGCAATAATGTGATCACTAACTGTACAATAACATTCCATAATTTTTCGCATTATACCCTTCAAATCCAATAAAATATTGAAATATAACTTTTAAATTCAAAAATTAAAATTCATGTTTTTTTCTTTCTATACATATCTTTTATATGAAATATATTTATCGAAAGACTCGGTTGGAGACAAAAAAGACATAAGAGATTAAATTTTTTTCAGATATTAAAGTTGAAGAAAATTTTTATATTTATTTAAAATAATTAAATTTTAATTAATTAATATTAATAAAAATAAATATTTTAATATTAAAAAATTACTTTTTTATAATAACAAATGTATATTATTAAACAACTTTGATATTTACATAAAAATGTTATCGACTTTATCAACTTTGATATTATTTGCCACCTAGTATGGGTGTTTTAGTAAAAAAGATAATTGATAATATAAGATTTCTAACTAAGGGGTGTTTGAATTAGCTTCTAGAAAGCTCAGAAGTGCTTTTTTTATAAGTTAAACACTTCTATATCCATAAAACCTATTTGTATTGGCTTTACAACAAAAGCAGAAGACGATAAAAAAGTTGAAATACCGTTTTTTTAGAAGCTGGTCATGTGATGCTTCTATGAAAAGCCCTTTTCAAAAGTTGTTTTGGGGTTATGAAATTACTAAACTAGCCTTATGAAATAAAGGAATGATTGTGTTTTTATATTTTCCCCCAATCTTTTCACAGCCCTAATAGTTTTCTTTGCCTCTAAGCTCCATTCTAAGTCTTCTCCTATCTCTTGCCTCCACCCCCTTCATCCAGACAGAGGAAAGATAGAGAAAGGAAGAAAGAAAGAGAGGGACAACATAAGCATGATACCATTTATTTCATCTCTCAGGGTGCAGCATGGGATCCTGATGGACACATGGTTGTTTGCATTCTCTCTCATCTTCAAGTTTAGGTGAGGAATCTTGAGTCCCTCTTTTACTTCTTTTCTAATTGATCTCTGATAGGAGATCAATTTTGAAATGGCATGCATTTTTTTTTTCTTTTCAAAATCATAGTTTAAAGAGAATGTAAAAAAGAATGACCAAATTTTCAATAAATGCTATGACACTAGTTGGTCTGATTACATTGATATCATCAAAAGGTTTATTGTCCATCAACAACCAAAAATGCAACAAAAATTTGAAGCCAAATTCAATATCTCATGCACAATGTATGACTAGGTATGTGAATTCAGCTGATAGTTTGATCACCTAATTCATCCAACCCCCAATCAAGAAATCATGTTGTTCTTAAAATTCTTTGATAAAAAACCAAACTTCTATTAATTCAACAAGAAAACTAAAAACTATATCTTAATCAATTGAACCACAAATGATGATCAAAAGTGAGTTAAACAAGCATTTCAAATCATGTATGAACAAGTAAGTATGCTAATTTCTATTTTTTTAAGAACTATTTTCTCTTGGAATATCTTGACTAGTACCAAAAAGAATTGAAGGTTTTGGTGGTAAGATCCTAATTTAACTAATGGCTTGCTGCATAACGTGAGTATATTTTTCACAGGTTAAATTAGTTATATGTGATCAATGCCTCTGATGCTCAAAAATGCTTTATGTTCTATCATTTTTTTTAATTGAATCTCGAAAGGTTCACAAAATAATAGCCGTTCACTGATAAAAAAAACTTCTAGTACGACATTAGACTTGTTTGGTTATTAGCCAATGGCCATTTTTGCAACCATCATTAACTGCGTTGGAGGATTTAATACTCTTTATCATGATATTTTATGGGCTTGATGTTAATGTGTAAAGATTTTACTCCAATTGAGGATCACCACTGCTTGGAATTTCATAATGTGTTATAACTTATAAGCTAATACTTGGCAGTTAAGTTACTAAATGTTTTTAGATAATGGATGTCTTTCATTTGCATCAAATGACAACACCTACCTTCCTAATTTAGAGTATCTTATGACATTGATTTAGTTTTGATTCAAGGATTCAATCCTCTACTTTTCACTTTTTCAGTAGAATCATTTAGGTTTAGAAAAACAACAAATATGGGTAAAAATTTGTCATGTAAGATGTTGATCTACAAGTGAAACCAGAGGCATCTTGCATTAGCCATATCTGTCAAGGGGTTTCAGTTAATTTGATACCATAAATTATATCAAAGAGAAAATATATCCTTTGGTGAGTTAGCCTATTTGTTTAAAGTTGTTATCTTGCATTATTTAAGATTCATGTAAATTAATGCTATTAAAAAATTATCATAGAATATTCAGAAAGCATTACATGTTAAACAAATACTAGTGTTATCGGTACATGGCTTGCCTGTTGTTCCTATATGGGATTAGTTCAGAACTACTGTAGGGGGAATGTTAAATGCTTCTGACTTCATATTCATTCTAAGAGAGGTATGCTATTACTCTTAATAACTTTCTATACTGTGAAAAATAAAATAAAATATAATTAATTTAGGAAGGTTGGAATTTCATAAGCCATTTGGGTGCCTAATTAAACCTGCACTTCATGGAGGCTTGGCCTGTGCTAAGATAACTGTGTTTAGAACATAAATAAATTTTCCTGATGTAAACATGAGTTTAAATTTTGGCAAGAAATCTTGGGCCAAGTGCCGGAGCCTGACATAGCTTGAATATCAACATACATCTTTATATTATTTATTTATTTATTTATTTATTTTGAAAGTGTGTATAAACAAATTTTTTTTTTTGTTGAATATACCTCATTGCCTCATAGTCTTAAAGCAAAATTTTATTTTAGTTGTTTGAACCTAATATCTTGATATGTGATACTTTCTTCAATAGGCTGCACACACACTTTACAAAAGAAGGTTGGAAAAATGACGTGTCAAACTTTATTGTGAGAACAGGGGTGAATTACAACTGCAAGCAATTAAAAACAAATGGGCCTCACTGAAGAAAGAGTTCGCTATATGGGCAAAGTTAGTGAAGCATTAGACAAGGCTTGGTTGGGGCCATGTCAAGAAGACAGTTTTGACAAGTGATGATTGGTGGAAAGAAAAGGACAAGTTAGCCTATGAACTTTTTATATAATAATGTATTCATTTATTTATTTTGCAATTTTTATTTCAAAAAAATAATAACACATTGCCTTCTTTTTATTGATTTAATTGAAACAAGAAAACCCAGAGTATTTGAAATGATGGAGATATGCTTCAAAGATGTAGCATCGACAGACTGCATGGCATTGGTACCATATGCTGACCCATCAACTGAGAATGAAATTTCCAACCCAAATGCTTATGCTTGGATGAATGAAGTAGACAAAGAGGTAGATAACTTTGATGATAACGGTAATAGTTCTTAACAATATGATGCTGTTACAAGGGAAGAAACTAGTACAACACATGATAAAAGAAGAGAAAAACATCACATAGAGAAGGAAAAAAAGTGCAAATGAGAAATTATAGAAATCATTTGACCGACTAATATCTTGGATGGATAATATGTCCTGTACAATTAATGTAAGAGTTGAGAACGATGATCATTGTAGTATAACCAAATATAAGTATTCATTGGATATAGTGCGGAGGGTTGAACGAGGAAGTCCACATTACTTTCTCATGGTGAGGCTATTTGCAAGGAAATATCATAGGGAAGTTTTTGTGGCACTAGTAGAAAAAGATCCATCACTTACTACTGCTTGGTGTAACACTTTCAACATGGACAACCTCACTCGACTTTAACTTCAACAGATGCTCATTTATCTTAGGAATGTTTGGATTTCTTTGTTATGTTTTTGTTTGTGCCATCATCTTGTTTGTTATGTCTTTTATTTTTGTATTCAATATTGTGTTAAACTTTTTACATGTTGAACTTATGTGTTGAATATTGTATTAAACACTTCGTATGACTTTGTTCTATTCTAAACTTTTGTTTTGTATTTGATTTTATTTCTCCATACCATTAGATATGTTGCACTTATTTATTATTTATTTGCTTTATGTGTTGATTTCTTTTTGTTTATATTGAACATTGCATTAAACATTGTTATGATTTATAAAGCTGTAAACTAGAATAGAGTTCTTATCCAATTCAGATAAAGAATCACAAGAACCAATACCTGATTCAGAAGAAGCTAGCAATTTGGATATACATATGGATGAGTATATTGGAATGATGCATGCATGTGCGGCATCTGCACAATACCAATATATAAAGTCAATGTTGAAGGGAGAGAAAAGGACATCGTCATTAATCGGTCATAGGCGGGTTAATGAAATAATGAACAGATCGGAAACTCGTTTCTTTGAGCAAGTCTGAATGAACAAAATCTATATTTAGAAGATTGGTGGTTGAACTTACTCAAAAGTATGGTTTACAACACACGAGAAATGTTACTATAGAAGAATTAGCAATAATGTTCTTATGTATACTTGGATAAGGAGCTACTTATAGGAATGTAAAAGAGAGATTTCAACATTCTGGAGAGACAGTGCACATGCAATTCCATCGAGTGCTAAAAGCTATACACAAACTTAGATATGATATTATCAGACTGGTAGATAGAAATTTCAGAGATGTGGAGGATTACATATAGGGTGACGTTCGATATTGACATTACTTCAAAGATTGCATTGAAGCAATACATGGAACACATGTGGTCGTTGTTGTCTTTGTTGAGAAAGAAGTTCCATTAATGAATAGGAAAGGGCACACATCAACAAATAATCTAGCTACGTGTAACTTCAATATGTATTTTACATTTGCGCTTATTGGTTGGGAGGGATCGGCACATGACACACATATACTAATAGAGGCTTTAAGAAATCCATCTTTAAAATTTCCTCAACCTCCCAAAGGTTCCCATCTATTTGAAATTAATTTTAGTAACTATATTCTATTTTTATTTCTTCTAGTATTATACTTTTGTAGGAAAATACTACCTTGTTAAGTCTGGGTATCCTACGATGAAAGATTTTTTTAGGCCATACAAGAGTGCAATATATCACATTCCACAATTTAGGATGTCTCGTGCCTTTAGGTCTCCAAATGAAGTACTTAACTATCATCACTCGAGTTTGAGGAGTGTTGTAGAAAGAACATTTGGGGTTTGTAAAGCAAGATGTAGGATCCTACAAAATATGACCAAGTATACACCAAAGGTACAATTCCAAATTATATAGTTATATTTTGCTCTCCATAATTATATTCGAAGAATGGGTAGTAATAATTTGGATATCTTTGAAAGCTTTGAAGAAATCAACCAAATTCAAGAAGGAGAATGTGGATTTGAGAATGAAGATAGTGAAAGTTCACTTGTATGGCAACAACCAACCAACAAATGAAGACACTTAACAAATGATTATACTTAGAAACAATATTCGGGATCAACTCTTGAATCAATATATGATTTGATTTTGTAGTATTTATAAATTATTGTTATGGGTGTTGTGATGTTAAAAAAATATTTTTCCCTTCTCTTTTGTGTAGGTTGTAATTTATTGTTTGTGTTGTTAGTTGTTGCTATGGTAATTATGCTGTTGCAAAACCTTAATGTTGTTATTGTCAATTGTTCTTGTAATAGTCAATATTGTTATTATGGTGGTGATATTGAAAATATTAGAGATTTTTTTATTTTTTTTTTCATGTTGTGATGTTATTATTATTGTTGTTGTTGTTGTTGTTGTTGCTGCTGCTGTTGTTGTTATTGTTAATTGTTGTTGTAATAGTCATGACAATGTTGTTTTTGTTGTTCTGATGTTGAAAATATTATTGTTCTTGTTCTCATGTTTGGTGTTTAAAATTTAGTCTTACATTTTGTTTTGTTCTTATTAAACAACAACAACAACAACAACAACAACAACAACAACAACAACAACAACAACAACAACAACGATATTATTATTATTATTATCATTATCAATAGCAATTACTATATTTTGAGTGCATATTAGTTGAGATATTAAAATAACTCAATAAATACCCATTTTAGTAATTTCCATTGAAAAAGTCTTTTTAAGAATGCACATCCAAACAACTTCACACATATAAAAGTACCTTTGCATTTATTTATCCAAACATATAATACAGAGAATCACTTAACATACTTTGAGAAGTACTTTTTTTAAAAGTCCTCCTACTAAACTGAAAAAAACACTTTTTTTAAGCCAATCCAAACAAAGCCTAATTAGCAGACTCTTTGGGTGTGAGATTAAATATCTATATAAATAAGATTAAGTTTGTGATCACCGCAAGTGTATGGGTCATCAAGTAATACCTCGTGGGCGAGCACGAGGGTCGTATTCCTCAGAGAACAACGAGAAGCTTCTATTACTTTCTTTTCGCTTAATCAATAGCCTAATGTCTATGTTGTTTCTTAATCTTACTTCTTTAAATTACTTAATACAATACAATTGAGGATCATTAAGTTCAATTGGCAGGAGTTTGAGAGATCATATGAAAATTCTCTTAATGATTACTCATGAACATCGTTAAGATGTGACAATTCAAACTAGTTTTGGACCAGGGGAATTCAAGAGCCTACTAGTCCCAATCTCTTGGCAACCAAGTTTGAAACACTAGGAACTTAAGATAGAATCTCTTCCTATCCCAACCTCCTATGTCCACCTTAAGTGTAAGAACTCCACCAAAAGAGCTAATTAAATCCTAATCTAGATATCTAATCAAACCCTAATCCAGAGATCTAGCAATATCTAACCTCTTAGTGCATGCGTGGATCTAACAGTGTATGGGCCTTCTAATATGTGGGCATATCTCCCTCATCCACATTAGCAAAATATCATTAAGAAAACATGTAATGAATTGTGAAAGACCAGAAAGAATATTGAATTATTAATAAAGATTCACAAGAAGAAATTAATGAAAATTGACATGAAATTCCCCTCAAATTAGGGTCCTCTGATGGATATACAAGTATTGATCAATCAATAGAAAGCATCCAAAGGAAATAAATAAAAAGAATCCTAGGGTATTTATAATATCGGGTCGCTACAGTTTCACCACAGGCGTTGTGATGCATGTTGTGAGTAAGTTGTTGCTTGGTCTCCAAGTCATGTCCTGGCATGGCTACTTTGGGCATTGTGTGGGTGGATTATGGTCGTGATGGTTTCACAACGGCCGTGGTAAGGCTGTTGTGGCTTCTATGTTACCATTTATGATTCTGCACTACCACAGCTTCATAAAGGTAGTGTTGGGAATGGACAACGGCCATGATGAGATGTCACCAAGGGCGTTGTGAGCTGAGGTGAAGCTTTCATTCAGCAACTTGGTCTATTTTGCTTCAAAACGTCCTCATATTCACTTCTTTTGCCTTAAAACAGAATAAAAGCTTCTGGTGAATAAAAGAATGAAATTATGCACCAGTTTAGTGCTAAACATGTCAATTCTTATGCTAAATCAGTATAAATAGTATAGAAATATGCACTTTCAATCACTTTCACTAACTATGTATGACAATGCTACATTCCAACCACATTACTAAATGGCTTAAGAATTATATTTCAGGATCGTCCAGTTGGGGTAACGTTACACCTAAAATGTGGAATAGGTAATGTTATATTACCTTATTTGATTATATAGAGCGGGAATATCACATTTCTGGAATGTGATAACTTGGGCAATATTACCGGGAATTTGATTAACCAATTCAATATGTGGTAATCTCACGTTTTGGGGCATAAGGTGAATTGTTTTCCCGTTGTACCCTTCAAATTCAATAAAATCTAAAAAAATATCAATATTAAAATTGATTGCATTTTCAAAAGTGGAGATGGAATGCCTTTAATTACTTCTATAATGTTTTAGTAGCTTGTTTCGAAACCAAAGTTTTTTTTATATGAAAATATACTCATCCAAATTTTTGGATGAAGATAAAATCGTTTGAGATTAATTTTTTTAAAATATAAATTTAGAGGAAAATTTTATATTTATTTAAAATAAGTAGTTTGTGGTAATTAATATTAATAAAAATTAACTATATTAAAATCAAATTTTTATTTTTTTATAATAACAAATATTTATTATTAAACAATTTCAAATATTAACTTCAAAATATTATGAACTTTGATACATTTGGCATCTATTAAAGGGTATTTTAGTAAAAATATAGTTTATAATAAAATATTGCTAGCAAATCAAGCCCGACATTATTACATTTTAACTACATTACTGCTTTGTCAACCAAACAAAAATTGCATATATTCCTATCAACATGACTTGAGAATTATATTCCTAGTAATCTTATTCTTGACTGTAATATAAAATTCCATGAACCAAACAACCTCTTCAAGTAATCCTATTCCAAACTATAAGATTCCATGAAACAAATGACCCCTAAGAGTTTTAGTTCTTTTTTATAGCTTCTGTGCAAACATCTTTTCCTTATATAAAGTATTTAATTATATTTTGCTTGCCTACTCATGAGTTTGAATGATATGTGTCAAAACTATTTATTAGTAAGATGACTAGTTTTACTTTGATATAACTTTCTAATATATGAAGAATGTATACACATTTAATGAAGAGTGATGCTATATCGGATGAAATAGTCGTCTGAAACTCAACACGAATGACGTGGATTTGACTTTATATCTCCTACTAAGTTGGTCATAAAAAAATATATACATATTAAATAATACTAAAAAGAATTCTCAGAACTCTATAGACTCACAATCATCCTCTTCTTCTTGGCTCCATTTCCAGCCGTCATCACATTAGGCGCCATCGAGCACCGTTATCCACCATTTCCCACCGAAAATCAGCTCCATACAGAGCATCTTAAGCAGCATTGGCCTCCGTCTCCCATTGAAACATGATACCACCAAACACTGTCATCTGCCATCTCACTCTTCATTGGCCCATCTACAAAGCCTCTGTCTCCCACCGAAACACAACACTGCTAAACACCGTCATCTGTCGTCTCATATCAGGCCTTCTCTCTTGGCCTAAATCTTGATCCTGACATCGCCGATCTCTCAACTGAAGGTGAAGAAGAATGAGTAGCGGAGAATATAGATGTGAACTAGCTTTCTCACACTGACATCAATGAAGAACGTAATTCCGAGCTTCAAACCCTAGTTCCTGATTTCGATGATGACAAGCTGCCTCCATCCCACAAAAATAAGATAGTTAGCTTCAAGCTCTAACTGATAAGTTAGATCTTTGTTTTGTTTTGATTTTTTTTTTGTTTGGAATTGGTTCTTGTTGTGTGTTTGCTTGTTTGGCTCTCCTACTTATTATAGCTATGGTTTATCAATCAATGTAGATCACTGATGAGACTTAACTATAGTTTAATATAGCTATGGTTTATAAATTAGTGTAAATTATTAATGAGTCAATTGCTGTTTATTGTAGCTATTGTTTATCTATCAATGTAGATTGAAATCAAGGAGAATATGGAAAAATTGAAAGTTAGATTTTGCGAACAAAGTATCAATGAGACAGAAGCTAGATCTTGTAGTTCAAAAATATTAAAAGAGAAAGAAATAAAGGAATCATCTTCTGAAAATGTTGTTCCAAAGGTCGATATGGTGTTTAATTCTGAAGAAGAAGTTTATAATTTTTACATTGAGTATGCTCTGCAAAAAGGATTTGGTATCACAAAAAAGAGTACTAGGTCCGATGATGTTAGAAAATTAAAATATTACACACTTGGTATCACAAAAAGGATATCTGCCACAAAAAAATCTTTCAACCCAAGGCTATCCACTAAAATAAATTGTCAGGCCAAGATCCATATTATTGTTGGCAATGATGCCGTTTTACTATTTCTAGTACCATTTGGAGCATAATCATACACTCAATCCACACAAATCTTGTTTCCAGAGGTGTAATAACAAAATGGATGCATATGTCAGAAGACGGCTTGAACTTAATGACCAGGCGGGTATAAGTTTAAACAAAAATTTTCATTCCTTGGTTATTGAAAGTGGTGGATATGAGAATTTGACATATATAGAAAAAGATTGTCAGAACTATATTACAAAAGCAAGACAATTCAGACTCTGAGTTGGGGATGTTGAGGCACTTGCCAATTATTTCTCTCGCATGCACAAAGAAATTCAATTTTTTTTTCGTTTTATTGACATGGATGAAGAAGGTCATTTGAGAAATATATTTTGAGCAGATGCAAAGTCCAAAGTAACTTATGAAGCTTTTGGTGATGTTGTATCTTTTGACACGACATACTTAACAAATAAATATGATATGCCCTTTGCTCTATTTGTTGGTGTAAACCACCATGGACAAACAATATTATTTGGATGTGGTTTGTTGTCAAGAGAAGATACAAAAACTTATATATGGTTATTCCAAACTTGGTTAGAATGCCTGTCAAGCAAGTCTCCTAAGGCGATCATTACTGATCAATGCATGCCTATCCAAGGTGCAATTAGAGCAGTCTTTCCAAATTCACATCACCGCCTTTGTTTGTAGCATATTATGAAGAAGGTTCCTAAGAAGCTTGGAGAGTTGATTGAATTCAAGGCAATAAAGAAAATTTTGAAAAGTATCATTTATGAAGCAGTTGATATTCAAGAATCTGAAGACATTTGGTTGAAGATGACAAATGACTATAATGTTGAAAAACAATGAAAGGTTGAATTCTTTGTATAAAAATTGACATCGATATATTTCAAAGGCATTTTTTGGGCGTGAATGTCTACCATTCAAAGAAGTGAATGCATAAATGCTTTCTTTGATGGCTATGTTGGTCCAACAACATCATTGAAGTAATTTATGGAGCAATATGATAATGCATTGAAGAGTAAAATTGAGAAGGAAAAAAAGTTGATTTTGCTTCATTTAACTCTGTTTTTCCAATGCTAACTGATTGTCATTTAGAGAAACAACTACAAAAAGCTTATACAAATAAAATTTTTAAGTTCTTTTAAGATGAGTTAAGGGAATACTATATTGCATTCTCACACTTATCAATTCAGATAGTGCAATATGTATCTTTCAGGTGTCAGAGATTCTCAGAGGAAAAGAAGAAAGACTTAGAAAGCAAGTGTTGTTCAATGTTTATCTCAATGAGGATGAATTTGATATTAAATGTTCTTGCAGTTTATTTGAGTTTAGAGGAATCATTTGTAGACACGTATGTAAGGTTCTTATTTAGAAGAATGTAAAAAAGATTCTATTTTAATATATTTTACCCCGTTGCAGAAAGGATATCAAACACCGGCACACTTATGTGGTGAATTGTTATGATGACTGGCAAACTAGTGAGTACAAATTGAGATACAATACATTATATTCTCATTTTTCCCAAGCCACTAAAATTGGAGCAAAATCTATCGAGAAATATAATTTTTTGATAAATTGTGTGGATGGGGCAATAGAGAAACTAATGGACAATACAATTTATTGGAGGAGCCATTCTAATCAAGGTCTACCAACAATGTTGTCAGAAGAAGATAATGAGCAACATCAAACAACAACTTCAATGGCAAAGTTTTTAACTCCCTTAAAGTTGCGGAGCAAGGGCCCACCGGCATTAAAGAGAAAGAAGTAAAAAGTTGAAGAAATAATCATTAGAAATAAGAGAAGGGTATTATATGTTATATCATTTTTTTTCTCAAGTATGTAATTATTTTTTGACCTAAAATTAATTAATTTTACTTCTTGCATAAAGCCAAATCGAAGGAAAATACACAAACTCAAAATGACACACAAGTTGAACTTTGCACACAAGAAAGCGTGGTAATGCTATGTTATTCAATATTTATATTTGTTAGGGTATTGCATAATTTTTTTTTAACATATTGGCTTATAATTTTTTTTAGGTGAATTTGAACTCTTAAACAGGCACTGATAACTTCATATTGAAAAATCCTGGCATTAATATCTCTTTGCAAGTAACTAGAAATGTTGAGCATTAATATCTCTTTGCAAGTAACTAGAAATGTTGAGTGATTTGTTTCCATTTCAATTTTCATATTGCAAAGATAATTTATAAATCCATCCTAAAGTTGATATTCACTTGTTCAAGTAACCTTTATCCTATATTGTTGTCCCAAATTTTGAATTTTTTGCAACAAAGTATAGCACCACATTATCCAATAGAGACTTATATAGTACAACAGACTAGTTTTTCTTTGGATTTCACATGTCCATTCAATGAATGGACATCCATACACATACAACAATATTATTAAGGTAAATTTAATTATATATATATACACTTTGTTGTTCTAGCCTAGAGGCTGGCTCAATGTGTTTTATTCATATTTTTAAAATATGTATTTTGGTTGTAGGCTAGCTCAAGTTTAGAGGTTGAAGTTGCAGATATGGTAATTGGTTTAAATTTTGTAGTCAATTTTTTGTTTCTGAATGTGCATGTCGTTTAGTGTTAATATTCATAGTGTGAATTGTTTCTGATATGGGAACATTCTCAAGCTTGGATTCTGGGCACTCATTATCAATTTTATCTTAGACCAATTTAGGCTACATAATGGCCAGCCTACTGAATTTGGGAGTTGAAGCTGAAATTTTGTTACTTCTCTGTATTGGAGGGAATTTTACTTTTCTTTTGGCCTTTGTTTAAGTTTCTTTTGTAGGTTTTAATATTTTGATATCAAATATTTAGTTTAATGTGATGCAAAAACCACAAAAAATGTTTTTTTTAAATGTTTGATTCTTGATATTTAGTTTTATTAACTTCTTTTGAAGCAAGATTACTTCTCTTTTAGTTCTCCTTTGTACCATTTGTTTTATGCAGTAACAACATTTTTTTAATTATACGATGCTTGAGATTGTTTATTAATTATTTTGATCTGATACAAATTAGATTCTGTAAAGGAAGCATCTAACATATGTTCACCGTCTAAAATCATCAATGAGTTTTGCATTTTGAACCATTTGGTTTTATTCTTAGACGATACAAGATGCTTAACTTCATTACCTTATAAACCGTTTGTCAAGCTGACATTTGCATTTGAAGCACTTACAAATGTAGGAACAACACATGCAATTCATTTCATGCTGTAAAAACATCATATGACTCTTTATATTTTGCTCTAAATTAGAAATTATCTATTGATCAATGGCCAATTCAATCATTTTTCAGTCAAAAAAATAAACTAGAGATCAAGATAAAAATCTGAATACCAGAAGAGCCAAAAGCAAACAAACACTAAGAACCAATTAAAAAAAAAAAAAATCAAAACACAAACAAGATATCAATAATAAACCATAAAATGATAAGGATAACAAAAAATAGAATTACATTGAAATTACTAACCCATTGAAACTTCTTCAATGCAATTCCTTCTACAAGTAAATCTAAAGGGTTTTTTTTTTTAAATCAAATAAACAACCACTAGGTGAATAAATGAGCTCCAAATTCAAGCCATTTTCCAAAAATAAAAAATGGTGTTTTTTAAAAGCAAAGATGACATTATGGAAAGTGATATTCCTGATCTGATTCAAAGTTGTGATCGTGAACAAAGGAACCCATTTCCAAGCTCAATTCAAGAATAGTCCATTGCAAAGCCTTTGAAGATTCTTAAACACCAGCAAAGATGTGACACTGGATAAAAGCTATGAGGGGACGGGGTTTGTCTTTGAAGATGGCCAAACAAAGAGTGAGATGATGGATGACGGTGTTCGGTGGAGCCGTGTTTCGGTGGGAAATGGGGGCTGACGGTGGTTACGGTGCTTGGTATGGAGCTGATTTTTGGTGGGAGACGTCGGATGATGGTGCTCGGTGGTGCCGGATGTGATGACAACCAGAAGTGGAGCCAAGAAGAAGATGATGATTATGAGACTAGAGAGTTTTGAGAGTTCTTTTTAGTATTATTTAATATATATATATATATATATTATGACTAGCTGGGTAGGAGAGATAAAGTCAAATCCACTTCATTCGTGTTGAATTTCGGATGACTATTTTGTCTGATATATCATTACTCTTTAATGGATACTAATATTTTTGTAGAATGCTTAAAACATTTTTGTATGTGATTGTTATAAGCATCATGCATAACAACAAACAAGGATTCATGAATAATCTCCATAGTATCATGAATAAGGATTCATCTTCATCTTTATTAATTCTCCTATAAGGATTCAAATATATGCTAAATAAAAGACACACAAATGTGAAAATTTAGAGCTAAAATGAAATAACTACTCATATTGCTAAGGATACATCTTGTGTATAAATAGAGCAAAATAGTCAATATGTATAATTATGATGATTATTTTTAATGGTTAAAATTACAATGATCATTTTTTTAACGTCTATTTTACTTTGAAAGCAATTTATACCTTGTTTGATTAGAAGATAGCAACTAATCCCCAAGTCAAACAAGGTAGAATAAGTACTATTCAATTATCTTATACAAAAAACTTAATTATTTAAATTAATGTATATAATAATTAATTTTTAAAAATTATTGATATCTATAAAAGTAAATTTTTGAGTCCAACCATACATCCTTGTAAAAACTAGATTTTATTATTAAAATAATTTTTATGAAAAATAAAATCCATACGATAGCCCAAAGAATTATTTCCGCATCATGGAAACAATCCCACATGATAATTCATTTTTATCCAATCATGGCCTAAACTTGTAAAATTTATGAGGAATTTAAGGTTTATGTTTGGGAAAACTGAAAGTTTGGGAATGCTACTCTCTTTATTTGCAGTTGCATTAACTAAGTATTGGAGAGAGTTAGATAATGGGTAATTATTTGGAGGCATTTGGAAAGTTGCCATCGACTCTTTAACTTTTTTAATTTATTTTTAAAGACGGACAAAGATTTGAATCGACTCCATTTTATATAACATAAGCTTTTGCCCTTGTACTTCTAATGAGATGTTTTGTCAACCATTAGATAGCCCAATGGTAAGACACTTGGGTGCAAGGGGGAGGGCAAAGGTTCAAATCCCTCCCATGATAGTACTGTTCATGTACTGTTCATGCAATGTGAGTGTGGATCCCTTGTGGGAGAAATAGTGGTTTCACCCCTCCAAGGTTGCAGGACAGGGGATTTTCCTAGAAGGTTTATAAGCTACCGTAATTGGTGTGACTCCGTACCTGTCTATCCCTTTGACAATCCCTTAAATAGGGGGTGCTTGTCACCTATTAGTCCAAAAAAAAAAAAATGTTTTGGAGAGATCATTTTTTTTTCCATGCTTGGTCAAAGTGTTTGAGGTTTCAAAAAGCTTGTTCTTCGGCTATGCTAATAGATCTTTTTGTTATTATTTGCTCTATAATCTCTTACGAGTCTTAAGGACCACTTATAATATTCTTACCATTTTGTTTCAAAATCAAGCTTGGAGAAAATCTTTGACAAAGTACTCATTGGAAGTAATGCTTTCATAATAGTGAAAATTTAAAATTAAAACTAATTAAAAACAAAAACATAAAGTTTAAATGTTTTTCCAATAAAATCTCTCCATAATCCATATAAAATTAAAACTAATTAAACATTAAAATTAATCAACTATTTCTAATATAATTTTCCCATAACATCTCTTCTTCTATTTTTAATTGCTACCGATGGTGACATTTATGGTCAATTCATCTGGACATTATAACTCAATTCTTGCTCGAACTATTATTATTAATTGCTTAGGTTCTAGCTATTTATATTGAGTCCTAGTCTAATCATCAACACAAACTTAAGCTTCAAATAACTCTAAGAACCCAATGCATCCAATATATTTCCACTAGCATCAAACTCTTGTTCTACAACAACTGTAGAGACTAGCGTTGAAAGAGTTTGCTTGGCTATAGTAACTAAAACTAGAAATGTATTTGATGCTCCTTCCGCCATTTTAAAACATTAAATATGTTATCATCAATGAACTCAAAAGAAGTTGATAGATAACTTTCAAGCTTGGATAATGGATGCTGAAAATGGACTTAATTTTTTTTTTTCTTTTTAGAGCTAACAGTTGATACTTATTAGGAAGTGATGACGATAAAAGTTTAGAATGGATACCACTTTTTCAACATGAATACCATAAATTCTAACATAACCATCACATAATTCAATAAATAATGTCTTAATGTTAATACGCGAAAGATCAATATCAACTCTTAAATTTAAACATATATAATACACACCTGAATAATCTTTTAGACCATCTAACTAAAAATGTAAATCAAAAACTGATGCAAACAAATAAATAATCATAATATTTGTAAAATAATCACACCATTTTGCCTTCATAACTACTCATCATTGGCAAAATCAAACAATTCACCAACAATATTAACACTCACAATAAGGAATAATGTGTTGTAGGACAATAAACACTAGATAAAATATTAGTAGCATCATTAAAAACTACTAATAATTGACATTTTTGCATAAGTATCCCAACGATAAAGATAAAGAATAATATTACTAATATTATATTGAATAAAACTACAAAATAAACCTTTATATTCTTTAGTTGGAGAAAATAATTTATACGTGTAATTCCAATAAGTAGCAACATCACATGAAAATCTTATAGGATGTTTGCAATGAGTAATACAAAACTTTGATTATGCTTTCATTCACTATAGATGTCTCCACAAATAAAAAATTGCATATCTAATAGTTTCAATAAAACAATCAAGTGCTTTTAATGTAGCCTCAATGGTAGAACTAGGATTCATAGGTAGAAGGGTGGGCTAATGGTGAAGGTAGAAAAAAAATTCACCCAACAAAGCAATTGTCATTAAAATAAAATAAATATGCCAACCAAAAAAAAGTTGTACAAATTTATATATCAATATTCTAAATTCATTAATGGATTAACCTAATTTCAACAATTTTAACAAAATTTTAGAATCTCTAATATATCAATTATTTTCAAGAATTTATGGAAATAATTAAACAAATAAGTGAAAAATAATAATTTATTAAAATTTTAATAATTTTAAATAAACAAGCATTTACAGATTTATTGTAAAAAAATATATATAAATAGCGCCTTCGTTGAAATGCCAGACTTTCTCTCTCTTTACTCAGTATTTAAGGTTTAATTAGAGATTTGAGACATAGTCACTTAAACTCCCATATTCCATCTCTTCCTATATTCTCTTTCTATGTGTGTGTGCATATATATATATATATATATATATAACTTATGTGCATGTGAGTTAATAGTAACATGTGAAATAATCAAGGGAAAAAATCTAATGATTTATTAACTAATAAGGTTAATTAAATATAGAATCAATGAATGATTAAGGTGTTTTAAGAGTGATTATAAATTTACAATGAAGTTGTGCTTTGGCTCCAATTTCAATTTACAATTTTTAAGAACTTTAACCGAAACCTTAAAGGTCTGGTTAAGATTTTTGTTTGGAACTCAAAATGTTTTTAAGTCTCTAGTGCAGTTCAAATAATGACATTTTCAATTCAATAGTCTGAATCAAACCGGGATCATGTCTAGCAACAGGTAGAAGTTTTATGGTTTGAATTAATATATGTTATAGAGAATATTTTTGATGCACATTTGATAAAGTAAAAATAAATGTCTCATTATTTCCCATCATATAGTTCATAACCATCAAATTGGCACATCACTTTGATGTTGTGTTTTCATTTTGTTTTAACAAAAATTATGCACTGTTTTATATTAGGTAGATTTATTTCTATGCATTCACAATAGTTTATATATATATATATATATATATCCAAAATAGTTATATGTATTCATGTTTTCATTTATTCTTATTTTCTTTCCTTTCTTGAAACAAGATAAATCACTTTCAAATTTTATTTCCGTAAATAATCTATTTTTGCAAATACAATCATTTTCACAACTGATTTTTTATGTCATGTGCATCATTTAATTTTTTGTATGTCGTTTCAAAGATTTTGTCAAAAATGCTTGGTTCACTTAATTTAAATTTTTTTATTACTATATAGATTTTTATATATTATTTTTATTTTAAAATATTCTTGTAAACTAGTTATTTATAATTTTACACAAGAAGATTATATATATATATATATATATATATATATATTTATAACTTAAGACAATAAAAAATTTCGAAATCTATTGTATAGTTTTTAAAATAGTTTAAAATATAATTTTTTATTCTGAAAAAAAAAATTTAAATTAGCCAACAGTTATCTAATTGTGGCCCTTCTAGTTGGGTTGCTTCCTATCCTAGGCCCCTACTATGATTGCCATCCCCAAATTGGGCTTATGACAGAAGCCCTTATCAATCCATAGGTTGTACAACTCATCATAACATATGGCCCATGGGCCCTTCCATATGGTGTCAGCCAAGAGTGACTCCAACCATTTTGTAGATAAACAAACAAATAAATAAATAAATTGATCGAGGTCATTTAAGAAGGGAGTTCAACTTGACTTATGACAATGGGAGCATAGTCTAGGAATTCTTATGTGCCTTGTAATTTGAGGAATCTCGAGTTTGAGTCCCCCAACTCATAAATACATAGTGGGTCTCCTGTAAGAGGAACAATGGTTCCAACCCACTAGAGTTGTATAGTAGGAGGATTTATCCTTATAAGATCATAGACATAAACTTATTTAACTAACCACTTTAAAATGTTATTTCCCATCCATTATCTATATATGAAAACCTAACTAGTGATGAATTACATATCTATATGGATTTTTTTTTTTATCATTTTTTATAAGATATGTAACATGTTTTCATTTGGAGTTACATGCACGGATTGCTAAAATCTTTCTCTTTTTTTCTTTCTTTTTATGTTTGAAATCTAATTATTATTTGTTTAATTTTTAATTTTTAATTTAATTTAATATTATTATTTTTATGTTGTGGAGATTATTGTAGTTTGATATTGTTTATTAACTCTAGCTTTCAGATTTGTTTTCATAATCAATTTATGTTCTAATTTGTCATTACTTGGCTATGGAATAAATCCTTATGTCTAGTAACTAAATATAAAATTCTTTTTTTTTTGTTCTCTTATTAGTGAATGTCCTTATATCTTTAAGCAGGGGCAGAACCAAAAAGGGGCTAACAGGGGCTGAAATCCTCTTCGGGTCTGGCTAGATTATCTTTCAGGCAACATAAGTTTAATGGTACCGATTTTTCTACATTGAAATTAATGTAAAGTAAAATTGTTGGACAAATGAAAGTTTGTAATGTAATTGTGCTTCATTGGTTAGTGGCCCTAGCTATAAAGCATTAATCTTGATCCACCCGGGTTCAAATCCTTGGTGCATGAGTTGCTTTAACATTTCATTTTTTATTTTAAAATTTTTTAGTAATTTTAAAAAAAAATTAAAGTGGGCATGAGATCTAGCAAATATGTTATAATACATGATGCATGTGTTGTTTTCACATTCCATTTTTATTTTAAAAAATTACTAGGATTTCAAAATTTACAAAAAAAAAAAAATCTTATATAAAATTGTTTAGTAATTAAAAACAAGGTCAAGCAAATAAAATTGATTTTACCATGTTTTTAAAAATTACAAACTTGTGAGATGTAATTACTTCTTATTGATTGAATTGTTGAAAATCTCATATATTTGCTATTGTTAATAACAAAATTTTAATTATATTTTATGTTTTTTTCAATATATATATTCAAATTTTTGTTATATTAGTACATTATTTTTTTTATTGAAGATAATTATGATATTGGATTTTTTATTTCCATTTTCCCTTTAGGCTCCAACCCCCCTTACCATCAAGTTCCTCTACTATCTCTAAGTTGTTTGATAGTCATAAAATTAGTTCCTTGCCATTTGGTCTATTCGTAACGCTTTACATAGATGATTAAGTTGTTTGAAGCATTTGTTATGAATGTGCCATTTGATCTATTGTTTTATGAGTGGTGATTCCACGGACTTGGTTCTATGGGATTTAAGATGGAACCTAGACATGGGTGAACTAGCTCCACACGATTTAGATCTACAGTAAAAAAAAGCTATTTTTTATTTTAAAATATGATTAAGGGTATGTTAGGTAATTTCCTTTCAAACCCTTTACCCTTTTTGCCTTTTCCCTTCATCTTTGTTCACCACATCGTCCATGGAAGCTGTAGTCCCTGTTAAAGCTAAGTGGAGCAAGCGTCACCGAATGACCAGTTGGGTTAGGGTAAGCTCTGGCCAAAACCACTAGCCCACATCCACGTCTTTCACCTCTTCTCCGGTATCATTCTTGCTCCTCGTCGTCCTCGTTGCCACCGTGCCTCACCTATGGCTTCAAACCACCAGGTCTCTTCCTTTTAGATGATGAAGCCCTACAAAGCCCCTAGACCAAAGAAAAGAGGTAGAAACCCAAGTCCATCGTTACTGCTACTACCGGCACAGCCAACGAGAGAAGGTGTAGCCACTGTGGTGTCCAGAAGACACCACAATGGTGAGCCGGGCATTAGGGGCCAAGACTCTTTGCAACGCGTGCAGCGTGTAGTACAAGTTTGACACTTCCTTCTCTCCATTCCCTCATCCCCCTCTTCTTCCCATCTCCTCCTTATTATTGAATTCACATTTAGCTTAGGCTTATTTTGTTTTTCTTAGCTTTTTATTCTCCAGAACGGAGAGACATTCACTAACAAATGTAGAACTAGAAATTCTAGGATAAATAATTGTGTTTTTTTAGCTTAGCTCTTATATATATTTAGAAATAGTCTTTTTTTTCTTCAATCCTTGTGTTGTAGTTCTGATGATGATGATGATAATGATAAATTGTTATTCAAATCAGATTTTTTTCTTTTTGTTTTCATTTCATTGTTCTTGTTGTGTTGTAGTTCTGGTTGTATATGTATGAATTGTCAGATGAGTTTTTTTAATCTCAATCAGTTTAATTGGTATTTCAGTTTAACAAAACTTCTCTGTAATAAAAATATATTAAAGCAAAAGTTATCAAGACTGAATGAATGAGTTGCTTTTGTAATATTAGCGTTTGAAGGAAATCAACATCTCGAAGCATCCTTTTCTCCTCTTCCAACTCCTCCACCTTCTTATTAGCCTTTTCTTGAGCTTAGCACAAAGGCTCTTAGTCTCTTCCCTAGTCTTGAGTTCCTCAGCTACTTCAATGGACGACGAGGTGAACGAAGAAGGGGAAAAGGCAAAACGGGAAAGGGTTTGAAGAGGAAATTACCTTATATACCCTTAATCATATTTTAAAATAAAAAATAGTTTTTTTTACTGTAGATCTAAATCGTGTGGAGCTGGTTCACCAATGTCTCAGTTCCATCTTAAATCCCACCGAACCTAGTGCGTGGGATCACCACTCTTATTTTATTGTGTTTTGAGCTTTTGTTATTTTGATTCTTGTGTATATATTGCCATGGATGTAAGATATATATAATAAACACTAGTGGATACCATATTAGTGTTGGGGATTGGATCATTTTAATAATCAGAACCCGGAGTAATGCTTGAGATTTTTTTAGCGGAAGTTATTGTTTACAATTATTGTTCATATCATGTAGTAGTACTATTATTTATGTATGTGGTTACATGGCAAGTCCGCATGATTTTTGGACGTGCTATGTGGGAGCGTAGCACATTACTGTTTATGTATGTGGTTACCTTTATGAGCGCATTGTGATCTACTTGATTATCTGAATGTACTATGCGGCCTCTTGTTTAGGCTTCCCCACACTATTCATTGAACTCAATATGCGGCCTCGTATGCGAGCGTGAGGTTGTATGCTTGTTGTATGCTTCTCTAGACTTTCAAACAAAGCTCTAAAAACACTTCAAACCCCTCTTGAATGTTATAATGGGATATAAACCAACAAGACAAGTTAACAATGCAATTTAAGCGTATAAAACCCCTTCAAATCATGGGAAAAAAATCACGAGACTCCTTAATTAGGGCAACTTTAATTGTTGTACTATCCTGGAGTTTGATATCCATACCACCTTATCAACACATTAAACTCTTACCCATTATACTATCTCTATAGTAGTTATACTATAATATGGGACCCACAATCATTTCATTCATATTTTTAACTATTTACATTATATTTTTTATTAAAACATATTTTTTAATAAAATGTAAATATTATTAATAAAACAATTAATTAATACATTTAAAAAATTATATTTCAAAGTAAGGGATAAATTGAGAGTCAGAAAATGAACTTGTTTAAGTTGAGTTTGCTTGATTGGCATGAGAATTTTTATCCAAATTTTCAGGTCACTTGTAGGAATCAGAAGGCTACTTGTTTCTGTGTTGGCTTGTTGACCATGCTCGGATTGAAAAAATTGGCTCTTGAAAACATAGGATAACCATATGAAAAACATAGGATAACCAATGAGTGCTCCAAACAAGTTAAAAGAATACTCTTAACAACATGCATGCATCATTATCGCTGAAAGATGAATAGCAATAACATTAATAAGAGATCAAGGAAACATCTTACTCAACATATTAGGAGATCTACCTGCGAGAATTCATTGCCCGAAATCTAGGTGAAATCCAGCACCATTTTGCCATCCAATCATCTTACTTGCTCAAACCCTAACCCCTTTTCTTCTCTCCTTTTTCTTGGTTTCTTGCCTTCTTTCTTAACCAAACCCTCGATCTTTCTTCTCTCACTTGGTTTTCAACTAGGTAAAATTCCCACTTTATCCTTAAGTGGCTTCCAATGTTGATATATATATTTTTTTCTTTTTCATTAAAGTATTGGGTTGAAGCCCAACTTTATTTTTTAGCCCATAAATGGGGTAAAACCCAACAATTAGAAAATTAAGGAAGCTAATTAAGAGACATTATAATGCCATAGGTTGTAAAGAAATCAATGAAGGAAATTAATTGAATGTCATATATAGCACCGAGAGTAATTGATATCACCATGTATAATGTGATATGGTTTAAGGAAATAAAAAAAAACAATTGATTACTATATATTAATTGCATGACACATTACATGAATATCGAATACCACATGCAAAAATCGACAAGATTACCATGTATATGGACATAATGTGTGAGAAAATAAAAAAAAAAAAGATAATTGATTACCACATATAACATTGGCCTTTTTTTTAAATATTGCAAAAAAAAAAAACATTTTTTTGGTTATTTACCGTATCGAGCATTTTTAGCGTAAAAACGGGAAAAGTTTTCCCTTTTTTTCTTTAATTTTTTAAATATGGAAAACGGGAGAACATCTCCCATTTTCCTTTATTTAAAAAAAATTTAAAAAGGGAAAACAGGAGAGATGCTCCCATTTTCACCTTTTACTTTAACTCAAATTCTTAATTTCCGAATTGATGCCGCTCTTGTGAGCGCATTAGTGGAAAGATGGCGAACGGAAACACACACGTTCGACCTTACATGCAGTGAAACAACAATCACGTATCCCCGGTATATTATCCAATCATCTCGTCGCCTCTACATCGTTGTCCCGCAGTAACCCGCACTAGTAGTTAAAATCTTAAATGGTTTTCAAATAACCTACAACAATTAACTTATAAAGTTAAGATAACTTTAATAATTAACAACAATGTAAGAGTTAGATTAAAAAAAAAATCAAACTTGTAACTTGTCAATATTAACAACTATATGTTGCATTTTTTTGTTTTTGAAATGATGCATGAAATTGCCCAAGATATGTCTGATGCAGTAAATATGGTACACACGGGGAGCACTCATATAATGACCAAGTGATCTAAACGCTGATTTGATAGATTCATGGCGATCGGATATGAAGCATATTCTCTCTTGTGGTTTTAAACTAGAATGTAAGTTGTGCAAATAAGAAAGTCCATGCAACCAGCGTTTCTCCTTTACGATGGCAAAGGCAATCGTCAAGATATTTTTATTACCTTCTTGTGTGACTGCTAATAATAAAGTACCTTTGTATTTGCCATAAATATGTGTGCCATTTATCTGGACGAACGGTTTGCAATATTTGAAAGCCTCCACACATGCGGGGAAACTCAAGAAAACTCTATGAAAGATTTGAGTATCATGTACCAGGTAAGGTCCCTCATATGTCGGCTGGGTCTCAAGATCAACTATTGTCCTAGGAACAAACTGTTGTAATAATGATAGCCATCTTGTTAATTTGTTGTAGGATTCCTCCCAATTGCCAAATGCTGCTTCAACCGTTTTTTGCTTAGATGTCCATACTTTCCTATATATCGGTGTGTATCCATATCGATTCTTGATCTCCGCTATTAAAATCGATACAAGAAGAAAAAGTACTAGTGAGTGAGTTGAAAGAGAGTAAATAGTGTGCAAAAGTGGAAATGGGCTACTAAGGTTGGTTTATAAAAAGAGCTCGAATTTTGATTATTTTCATTTATAATCATTGTAGGTTTTACTGTCCTAATTAATAATTGGTGTAGGTTTGACTGTCTTACTTTGTGCTAATTTCTGATAAGTGTAGGTTTGACTGTCCTAATTACTGCCTGTCACAGGTTTGACCGTCCTACTTTATGATAATAATTGACCGGAGCAGGTTTGACCATCCTACTTTGTGATAATTACTGACTGGTGTAGTTTGACCGTCTTACTTTGTGCTAATTACTGATCGGTGCAGGTTTGACCATCCTACTTTGTACTAAGTATTGACCGGTACAGGTTTGACCGTTCTAATTACTGACTAGTGCAGGTTTGACCATCCTACTTTATACTAAGTTCTGACCGTTATACGTTTGACCATCCTACTTTATACTAATTACTGATCGGTGCAGGTTTGATTAACCTACTTTATACTAATTATTGACCGATGTAGGTTTGACTGACTTACTTTGTGCTAAGTACTGGCCGGTGTAGGTTTAACCGCCCTATTTTGTACTAATTACTGACCGGTACAGGTTTGACCGACCTACCTAAGGATGTCAAGGAGGCGGGGATTCACCGGGGGACACATTCCTAGTCCTCGGCCTCGATTTTCTACTCTCATCCCTGACCCAGGCCCTGAACCAGATTTCGGGGAATTTTTTTCCCCCGTCCCCGTCCCTACAGAGATTTTTCAGTTTCAGGGATTCCCCGGACCTGATTAGTAAATTAAAATATTATTATTATTTAATATAAAATTTATATTATATTATAAATTTCCCATAACTCAATGAAAATTTAACGACTCTACTTGACACAAAAAAACACCCTTAAAAGCAAAAGAAGAATCATGTTAGACAAGTCAAATAATTGAAAGAAAAAAACATTCAATGGTTCAAAAGAATTAGTAAAACTATCTTATAAAGGAAACATTACTCTAGTTTCTTCATTCAGCTGAACATTGAGAATGGAAACAAAAAGAAACCCAACTTTTCAAATTTCAAGAGCATGAGAATGGAAACAATATAGTTGGCCAACTGAGTATTGACAACATCCGATAATAAGCCAAATTTAACATCTCTCAAACATAGTTAACAAAAAAGGTAAAAGCAAACATAAATCAAAACCTTAGATTATAAACTTAACAAAGCATTTGAAACACCATGCCATGACAGCCAGTACAAAATGCATATTCCTATTTGGATTCAATGAACACTCTTCAGTTGTAATGCAAGTACCTGCTGTAGTAGTAAACAACAAGAACAAATTTATATATATTAGTAATAAATTGTGATGAGACACAATATTAGTAATAATACATGATCTTATAATTCAAGGTCAATCATATAAATGCAACTCCCATGATGACCACATAGTATAATTAAAATATACCTTTATTTATTCCATCTCTTCTTCACTCTCAAAATCTTCATTAATAGTTCCATATGTATCTTCTTTTTTTGGAACACTCACCTATAAAACAAATAATATTCATTTAATACAAAATAATTAAAAGTTATAATTTTTTGCAAGTAAATTTGATTACCTTCAATATCTTTCAACAATCAATTTTGCGTGCATATCAATGCCTCCAAAGTTTTTGCATGAAGCCTACTACGATGAGGACTCACCAATCTACCACCAGTACTAAAAGCATATTCAGAAGACACTGTAGAAATTAGAATAGTCAAGATGTCTTTAACAATTATTTGCAAAATCGGATAACGGAGTCCACAACTTTTCCACCAAGCTAAAATGTCAAAATCCAGAGTTCTCGACAAGACTTTTTCCTTCAAATAATGATCTAACTCCGACTTCAATATATTTTTGTTTGAATCACTCACATATGAATCAAAACCATCAAGGAAGCTTGAATTAATAATATCATTCTCCTTTGGCCCATTACATGAAGTTTGCGGGGTAATTTTGCTAATTTGTGTAGAACTTTCATATTCATGTAACAAGTCATAGCAATAACTTGTAATCTTTTGAATTTCATAATTGGGCAAATGGCCATAAAGACGAGGAAAAAAATATTCCAATTTCAGCTTATATCATGGATCAAGCACGGTAGCTACTCCCATGATTCCATGAACCATTTCCCAATATTTATCAAACTTTATTGACAGACTTGTGGCTATATTTCTAATAGTTTCAATAGGAGATTTAACCCAAGTGCTCAAAGAAACTTTAATCTCACACATCAATGGAAAGAAAACATTGGATGTGGGATATTTTCTCCCTGAAATGCATTTGAAGCAGTATAAAATACATGCAACTTTTTGCAAATATCCTCGGCTAACATCCAATCTTTTTCAGTTGTTGTAGAAATAAAATGCTGGTCCGTTTGTTGTAAATGATAAAAAACATCTTTATATTCCAAAGCAACACTAAGCATCAAATATGTAGAATTCCATCGGTCTTGCAATCAAGCATCAATTGTTTGGAATAGTTTATGTTCAAAATTTGCACATTTTCCTTGAAAGTATGTATCCTATTTGGTGCGGCCGTCTAAAAAGAAACACTATCTCTAATCCTCTCTATTCCATCATCCATGAGCTTTAACCCATCTTGAACAATTAAATTCAAAATATGTGCACAACAACGCATATGAATCAATTTTCCATGCAACAAGAGATGAATAGGATTGAGCTTAGACACTAGGATATCAACCATAGCATCATTGGTAGTGCAATTATCAACTGTCAAAGTGGACAACTTTCTTTCTATGCTCTAATCAAATATGCATTTCAACAATTCTTTAGAGAGAACGGCCGACGTATGTGAACAAGACACATAAAGAAATCTAACAAGTTAAGAAAAATTTCATAACTATAAGAAATATAGTAGCATATAAGCTTACTCTTATAATTATAAAAATGCAAAATAAATTTAATAAAATAAACTATTAGAATGCCAATAAATTAAACATACCTCAAAACCAAATTTTGCAAATTCCAATTGTTGTCAATAAAATATCCTGTGATAGCCATGAATCCTTTCTTTTGATTTGAAGCCGTCCACATATCGGTAGTTATTGCAACCCTACTTAAATTCTTCTTCAAAAGGTCTATTATCTTGGACTTTTCATTAGCATATATCTTCATGATAACATTTCTAATTGTATTCCGAGAAAGAATTTTGAACAATGGTTGAAGATTTGCCGAATATTTTTTGAACCCGTAATGTTCAACCATTGAAATTGGGTATTCATGCATTATTATCATACCAGCAAGATCTTTTCTTGAAGATTCTTGGTCAAATGTGTAATTGTTTACACACATTTTCCCATCCGCCTTCCATTGTTGTTGCACTAATGTTTTTTTGTCTTATGTTGTTAAAAGGCCTCATTTTGCAAACTTTATGATGGTCATGCAAATGTCTTGTTCCATTTTTGCTTCCTTCGCCAAGCAATTTCTTACAATAATTGCATTTCGCTTTATCGGATTCACCAACTTTAATCTTTTTAAAATGTTGCCAAACAATTTATTTCAATCTCTTCTCACCAACTTGTGTTGTTTCTTCACTAACTTGAGTAGGAGTGTCTATAGGTGACTCATTTGGTGACTCCATAGGAGAATCAAGTGGAGTTAATGAGCCATCAATTCCTTTAGCGGATTGACTACTACCAACCGGAATAGAAGAATTACCACCTTGAGATGTCATAACTTCTCTATAGGAAAATATATGCATATGTGTTAATTAATTGTTTTAATTAGAACTTATTAGCAACTAAAAAGGATAAAATATACTAATCATTATGAACAAAATTAAAAGCATTCAAAGTAAATTATATTCATAAAAGAATTTAAAAGAACTAGAATTCTAATTTCTATGGAGATCAATAATCTAAAAAGACATATCTACTCACTCCCGATGGAGCTCATCTCAGATTATTATTATTTATCAAAGTACATCATACTTCATTCAAATCATCCAATCCACCAATAAGAACCAACAAGACGACCCTTTTAAAGAATCATCAAAAGCAAGAAGGCAAAAACAATAAAAAAAAAAACGCACACAACATCATATAACAAAATGCCTTCAAATTGAACCAATAAAAAGGAATAAAATAGAAAATGGAAAGGAAAGCAGGAGTAGCAACCTCAGGTACTAGACTCTCAACGGGATCGAGTTCTTGATGCTGAAAGTGTTGCCGTCAGTCGGTTTCAAGGTTTCGATGGTGGGCTTGAGGTGCTTGAACAACGTGCTTGAACAGGCTCGCAGAAAGTGGATGAGAAGCAGGAGGAGCTGAAGGAGAGCTTGTGTGCGGTTTAGACAGAAGAATTGATGATTCAGGATCTAAGATGAGAACAATGGAAATGTGACAAACTTTGGAGGGAGGAGGAGACAAGAGATGGATGTCTAGGGCTTTTAGAGAAGTTAGGAGATGGTGATGAGATAGATGATAGATCGTGTCTTTTGTTTCGCTAGAGTAAAGTAAAGATAGATGATGGATTCGGGTTAACGGGGAAAAGACCCGATACTGTAGCAATTGATCATAAGAATTCTCACATTCTCACATTTTTAACCTTCTTCAAAAAGTTTTACAAATAAACCCAAAGATTTTTCTTTTCTATTTTTTATATGCATATAAAAATTCTTTTTGCTTAATAATATCATTAGGATATAAAAAATTTACACTTATTAATTATTTCAAAAGAGAAAAAATATCCCTATATATTATAAGTGCTAAATTTAATTTTTAAAAATAAAAAAATATTTTAAAAGTTAATAAATCAGACATATATTGAAGATAAACAAAATTCCAAATAAACATATGGAAGAGATGAAAATAGACTATGTCTATTTTTTAATTTTGTTTGGTTTATTTGATTTTTATAAAATTTAAATTATTGGTTATTGAAAAAAATAGTCAGTTATTTCGATTGATCACTTATCCGGTCTGTTGGGGAGTGATGAAAAGAGACTATATCTTTTATTGACTTTGTTTTGTTTATTTGATTTTTATAAAAAAATAAAATAAATTACGTTATTGAAAAAATAGTATGTTATTTCCATTGATCTTATCTGGTCTATAATGTCTAGTCATTATTTCATCTAGGGTATTGCTTTTATCGGCTTTGAGATGCTAAATTGCTAATCAATTCTATTTCTTAATTAATATAAATAATTTTTTTAACTTTTTTTAAAGATAAATACATAACTTTCTTTTATTCATTAGATTGAGACTCTTTATTCTCTAATCTCATCTCTTAATCTCAGAACCCCTACTTCAATTATAATTTATAATTAATTACTATAATAAGATCATAGATGGGATGGTTACACTGATCTATTCAATTGCTTAATGTTAATATATCGAATTTATTATCTTCAATTGTATATATATTTTTAACATGAATAAGTTTTCAACTTAAAAATAATAAATAAAAAGCTTTTATTTTAAACCATGGATTTCACAGCTTCAATTTTAATCTCTAACTTTTTATTTAGTTAATAAATTATTTACAAATTTGGAAAAATTAAATAAAAAGCAATATAGTTAATATAAGTTTACAATTTTAGTTAATTTTTATACTAATGTCCCTTTAATTATTAATAATTTGCTAATTAAATAAATATGTGGGATTTTGTTCAATTTTTGTTTATATATTTCATATTTATAATATATATATATATATAATATTTAAATTAAATATTTACTAGGCTGGTTAGATATTCCCGACCCCGGCCCCGACCCCGACGGGAAATTTTTCCCAGGACCCGGCCCCAGAAAATTCCCCGACCTCGTCCTCGACGGGGAGGGGAATCGGATTCCCCGTTGGGGCCGGGGCCCATTAACATCCTTAGATCTACTTTGTCCTAATTACTGACCGGTGCAAGTTTGACCAACGATGTAGGTTTGACCATCTTCTTTGTGCTAAGTACTGACTGGTGCAGGTTTGACTGTCCTATTTTGTACTAATTACATACCGGTGCAGGTTTGACTGTCCTAATTACTGATCGATGCATGTTTGACAGCCCTACTTTGTACTAAGTACTTCATAATAATTTTTCACTAGTGTAGGTAAAGTACTTCGTAATAAATTTTCACTAGTGTAGGTTTAACCTTTCTATTTTCTAATATTTCCAGGATTTGTAGTATTTTTTAAAAATAAAACGTAAAAAATATATACATATAACTTAATTATTATTTTCTAATATACTTAAGAAATTAACTATATTAGAAAATAATAGTTAACTCTTAACGGCAGCCATGCAGCATCCATTTAGATTTTTTTAAAAAAAAAACTCTCCCGTTTTCACATTTTTTTAATTAAAAAATAGAAAACAGGGGAGCTTCTTCTGTTTTCTATATTTAAAAAAATATATATATAGAAAATGGGGGAAGTTCTCCCCCAAAATGCGCATACTGGTAAATAATCCAGAACATGTGTATTTTGGTTTTTTTTTTTTTTGCAATATTTAAAAAAACCTATTACATTGTGCTATGAATTTATAAATAATGGGTTTTTCTCATTGATGTATGCCAAAGTTAAAGAAGATTACGGGTATTCTTTAAAGGGGAAATGCGGGGTAAATTTTTTAGTAGTCACTAAACTTTGACTCATTTTCACTTTCATCACCGAACTTCAATTTATATCAATTTGATTACTCAACTTTAATTTGATTTCATTGGGCAATAAATCAAGAATTTTAACCCTCAATTGATTACATAGTTATCTGAAAATCCAAGTCAATCATCCTCATGACACATTATTAAGTCTATTGGGTGTGTCCATGTCATTGAAAAAAAACCACATTATTTATGTGGAGTCCGAAATCCCTCAATTGATACAATTTGAAGTTTGATGATCAAAATAAAAATAAGCCAAATATTAGTCACCTATTAAAAAATTTCCTCATAGAAATGCTGAACCTTTTTTGTGAATGTTGAAATTTTTTTTTATTGGGATCGTAAATACTTGTTCATAGATTTCTTCTTGTAGTGAAGTTCTGTATTTTTTTTTTCCTTTTTTTTATTTATTGTTAGTATCAATCATCAACTTTAGAAATTAACTAGACAAAAATTTGTGAAATTTGGAGTCATTTTTTGAGATCTAGTCAAACAAGGAGATCCATCTATAATTTTTTTTAAAAATTATTAAATTAAAATTGTTATTTGTTTGTTCATTTATTGAGTTATTAAGCTATCCATTTGATAATTTATTAGTATCAATCATCAACTTTAGAAATTAACTAGACAAAAATTTGTGAAATTTGGAGTCATTTTTTGAGATTTAGTCAAACAAGGAGATCCTCTATAATTTTTTTAAAAATTACTAAATTAAAATTGTTATTTGTTCATTTATTCAATTATTAAGCAATCCATTTGATAATTTATTTATTTACTTGTTTATTTTGTTGCAATAAATAGATAATACTTTTCGTTAAGACAATTAATACTAAAGTATTAGTCAATTTATCTAAGTATATATATATATATATATATATATATATATAGTACTTGAACACACAAAAAAAAATGATTGTTATTAGATTTTTGATAGGGAACATTTGACATTTCAAGCTATTTGAACTTTTGATTAAAAAAAAAAAATGCTTTCAACTATCTTAGTATATATATATAGTACTTGAACACACAAAAAAAAAATGCTTTCAAACTAATCCATATAGACCTCCACCAAGAGAGAGACATGGACAAGCATGATACATATGGAATACATTTTCTGCTCACAAAATACCTTTTCCGCATACATCATTTCTTTTTAAAATTATTTAAGGAGATTTAATGATAAGTCATTAAATCAATATCTAATGGTTGTTATTTCTAAGGATGATATGCATAGTTTACTATTAGTTATTGCGCTGCTACATCATTGAATACTGTTAAGTACTGTCAGATACTGGTAACTATTGTTAAAAACTGTGTGCACGAATATACAATGGACAAGCATGACATATATAGAATATGATTTTGCTTACAGAATAGATCATTTTCTTCTTAAAATTATTCAGGGACATATAATGATAGTCATTAAATCATTATCTAATGGTTGTTAATTTTATGAGTTTACTATTAATTATTGTGTTACTACACAGTTAGATACCGTTTACTACTATTAGGTAGTGTGTGCACATGGGCAATGGTGGTTACAATTTTAACAACCATCATGGGACGTCTTTAAAAGGGCACATCCTCATTAATATATATATATATATATATATATATCAGAACAAACTTATTTTTAAGAAGCTCTCATTCCTCATTCTTCATGCAAGCTTAACATTGAGAATTATTCTTCATAAGCCTAAATGGATTATGAAACTCTACACCAATTTTGGTTTCAAGTTTTGAATGGGTTTATCCTAATATAGTTTGTTTGATTTAGCTAGCTTGGCACCTCCTTTAACAAAATAAATAATTAAATAAATTGATAATGAATAAATAATCCAGCTAAAGTTAATGTATTCATAAAAAAAGCCTATGACTTTGAGTATTTCCAGAGGGTCCTTTTTTTATAGCTTACTTTTCAATCATTCTGACATAAAAGTGGCTGATGTTGATATAAAGGTAGTTGATGTTGACAGAAATGACCCTCAAATTTTTAAGCGAAAAACGCATATATTAAACGGGAATATCAGATATTAAGTGCAAACACATAATATTAAATGGAAAAAGGAAACATATTAAGTGAAAACTTAATATGTTACATGGAAACATATAATTTAAATGAAAACTATAATTATTAAGCGAGAAGTATATGTTGTTGTAAGATTGAATAAACTGGCGGAGTGAGTTGCAGTGACGGAAAAAAAAATATACTGAAATAGGAGGATCTGTTTGGGAAGTTCAAATGTCAGAGGATCTGTCTCGAATGTTTTAAAACTTTCGGGATATATATTTTATTTTCTCATAAATAAATAAAATTAAAAAATAAACATTGAGAATTATTCTATCTTTCAACATCTTTATATAGTAAAGTCGTTTTCAAATTTCAAGTGTGTTAACTTCCATACTCTTTGAATTAACAAATCCATGTCACTTGAAGTATGATAAGAAGCGCATGTATAATTGCTTTGCATATTTTTCAAATATTTCGGCCACCATGATGGAATCCAATAACCCAAAAAATATTCTCCAAATGTGCCACAAAATGTATCCTTTGAATATGTGAAAAATAAGGGTATCCAAGAATATATATAATATATATATATTGCTATAAATAAATATTATAATGGATACACACTGTAGCAAATCACTGTAGCACGACGGTATTATTGTAACAACCATCTAGAAACACTGTAGCAGACGCTGGTACTATTACTATTCCACCTACCAGGGTATTTTGGACCATCGAATCAAATCGATCCTAGCCGTTCATTCAACCCTTGTAACCCTATAAATACTTACAGTCATTTTTATATCTTGTATAAGAAGAGAAGGAAAAGAGAAAGAGAAATAAAAAAGAGGGAAGAAAAGAAAAGATGAATTTTGAAGGGTTTTTGGTAAATTTTCTAGCTCTCTATTCTTATTACTATCTTTGCATTTATATAATATTCTTAACACGTTATTAGCACGAACTTGCTCATATGGTTTTAATTTTCCTTGCCTCATCTAATATATATCTTATATGTGGAATCTATTTTTAATACTGAAAGAACGGAGGTCCGGCAGGTAAGCATAATACTGCTAGCAAATCATACATTTTATTTAATTCATAAGCCATACATATATAGGATTTTCATAGAAGCATACATAAATAACATACAGTACAAATGCCACTGAGGCTAACAATACTAGTACATCTAAAATAAACATGAAAAACAATAATATTAATATTACAATGAGTTTTTCCATCAAATCCAAATCATCTAGCATGGTCTCTTCCCCAAGTTTGCCGTGGTGATCCTCCGATCCAGGCAATCGTTGGCAAAATCAGGTAAAACCTTTTTCTCTTCTCCGTCGACCATTCTCTCTTCTCTGCCGGACCCTTCGATTTTCTCTGTCGGCTGGCTTCTCTCCATCGACCCCTGTTCTCTTCTTTCCCTTATTTTTCTTTCTTCTTCCCTCTTAACTCATACTCACTTTCAAACAAAACTTCATTCCCAATGCTGTAATAATTGTAGCGTTTAAACAGTATCGTATATGAATAGTACCATATATGAACAATACTGTATGTATATACAGTATCGTATATGAGATTTATATTTTATTGTGTACACTCTATTCTAATTACCTGCTATATTATTATTTTGAAGAAAATGACAAATATCGCAAAAAGAGAATTCGAGGCCCTTCAAATATCAGGGAGCAATTATATATCCTAGAGCCTCGATATCAAGCTCCATTTGAAAGCAAAGAACCTGAGCAAAACTATTAAAGCTAATAACAATGAGCCTAATGATAATAAGGCGAAAGCCTTAATATTTATAAGACATCATATTGATGATGTCCTGGAAGGCCATTGGTCCAGAATTTGCAGGACCCCTAAACATTTTGTCCATCTTTAACAAGAAAAATAAAGATATTGAGACAAATTTTGCTGGCAACCCTATAGTTGATCCAATTGAGAATAATTCTATAAATAATTTAAATGTAACTGAAAATACATATTTAGATATGTCAGATTTCCTTATAGACTAATTTGTAATATGTTTTTATGTTTTATTAAATTATGTTTTTCTTCTGTTTTGTTAGAATATGGCTGATGATGAATGCATTATTAGGCTTGTCAATTCGGGCTTGACCCGCCGGGCCAGCCCGCCCCGCCAACAGAAATGGGTGGGTTGGGTTGGCCTTACCTTGGCCCGTTTAGAGGCGGGCCTACACGGGCCAACCCGCGCGGGCCACGGGTTGGGAGGGGCGGGCAGCGGGTTAGGGCGGGCCAGCCCGTGGCCACCTTTAAGTTATTACTTATTAGTTTTAAACTTTTGTTATATTAATATATATATGTGCGTGTATATATATATTAATATATAATTTTTTTTATCTTTTGATCTGCTACCCGCTGGCCTCCTAGATCTGAGAGATCTCTTCGCTTCGCCCAGTCGCCCTTTTCGCCGCCCCCATCATTTTCCTCCAAGGCTCCAAGCGTCGATGCGACGGACAGACGGTAACGCTCTCAGTCTCAGGATTGAACAACTCACCTTCCTCTAAGCACTGGTGATGCCCTCCTTAGCTCCTTCTCATATTCTCCAACATTTTCCTCTCTTGTTGTCTCAAAACCCTAAAGTTTGCTAGAGATTCAGAGAATCAGAGATCCATCTATCTATAATCCTAATTGAGGTAATCCTCCTCTTGTTATCTCTCTTTTCATCAAAATATGAATAAGAACATCAAGAAACCTTCATTTTGTTAGGTACCCAAGCTGACCTGGGATTTAGGTTTCTTTGCTTTCGTTTTTGCAACATTGATTCTGAAAGGCTGTTGATGCAAAAGAACTATCCATACCATCTAGCATCTGAGGAGTGTGGACCGGGTAACAACCTTTCTTTGAATCTCTGATGCATTTCCAATTCTCCATGCTTTTGTACTTTATATATCTGTGTTTATTTATTTCATGAGAATCATTGTAGTTGAGGAAATTTGGCTATATTGAGAATATGGCCGTATGGTCTCCAAGCTCTCATTTGCACCCGTAATTGGTTGCATGGCTATAACATTGGTAATTTACTTACCAATTATTTAATTTAAGTTTTTCATTTAGTTGAAATCTTGAAATAATGGTTTATCTTAAATTTAATTTTTAACTAATCTTTGTACTTGGGCTTTTTTATGTAGATAATGAATATGGAGCAAATATTAAATCAACTATATCCGGTGAGGGATCAAATGTTTTTGAAGTTATTGATGAAGATAAAAGGGAAGGTGGAGATGGAGAAGAGGAAGATGTTAATGATTTAATGGTTGATGAATTTTAAATTTGTAATGAATTTTATTATTTTATGTCTTAAGAAGGAGAAGAAGTTTGAAGAACTATGAAATAGATTTTTATCTTATGATACAACTTTTTCATTGTTGATGGGAAGATTTTAAATTTTTAACGAACTTCATTGTAATTGTAATGGATACTTTTATCTTATTTCTAGTCTTTTTTTAATATTAGAATCATTAGATGCCATGTCCCATGTTACATGTAAAATGTATTAACAGGTTTAAGTAAAAACTATAAAATATATAATAATTTTTATTTTTTTATATTTTTGGCGGGTTGGCCCGTTTAGCCTGTAACCCAAAGTGGGTCGGGTTGGGCTGGCATTTTGCCGACCCACCAAAATGGCTGGCCGACCCAGCCCGCCCGCCAAATGGCGGGTTTGGCCAGTCGAGGCGGCCCGCCATCCAACCCAAATTGACAGGCCTATGCATTATTGATTGCGGGACAATGCATACTATTTTGACAAGAAAAATATATTTTATATCCTTATCAATGAGAAAGCCATGTATAGCCACAATAGCAGGGTCATCAGACCTGGCTAAAGGTTCTGGAGAAGCAGCATTATGTTGCCAAATGAGACATCCTTGCAGATGAAAAATGCTCTATATTCCCCTAAGTGTAGGAGGAACCTTTTAAGCTTTAAAGATATAAGTCTCAATGGATATCATTTAGAGACGGTTGATAAGGAAGGAAAAGAATATCTTTATATTACACAAGTTATTTCATGCCAAAAATGTGTACTTGAAAGCTTTCCTTGTATATCCTCAGGATTATATTTTACACGTATTAAAGTGATGGAATCGCATACGGTATTAACCCAGAAGGTTAATAACCCAGAAATATTTAAAATTTGGCATGAAAGACTTGGACATCCGGGTGCTATTATGTTGCACCGGATTATTACTAGTTCTCATGGGTACCCACTAAAGGATTATAAAATCCTAACACATAATGAATATGTATGTTCAGCATGCTCAATGGGAAAGCTAATAACTAGACCTTCTATAACTAAGGTGGCTAGTGAATCTCCTAAATTTTTAGAAAGAATATAAGGAGACATATGTGGACCAATACATCCATCATGTAGACCATTTAGGTATTTTATGGTTTTAATCGATGCATCGACTAGATGGTCCCATGTTTCACATCTATCTACAAGGAATGTAGCATTTGCAAGGTTATTGGCACAAATTATCAGGCTTAAAGCACAATTTCCAGATTATCTCATAAAAACAATTCGTCTTGATAATGCTGGTGAATTTTCATCAAAATCATTTTATGATTATTGTATGGCAGTTGGAATACATGTTGAGCATCCAGTAGCTCATGTAGATAACCAAAATGGGTTGACAGAGTCATTAATTAGAAGACTCCAGATTATTACCCGTCCAATATTATTAAGGACGAAACTGCCTACAAGTGCGTGGGGTCATGCTATTTTGCATGCTGCAGCTTTAATACGGATTCGATCCACTGCATATAATTCATATTCACCACCACCAAATCGTACAAAAATGGGTCCACAACGCAGACTTAGTATATATGTTGGTTATGATTCCCCTTCAATTATAAGATATTTAGAACCATTAACAAGGGATGTATTTATTGCAAAATTTGCAGATTGTCATTTTGATGAATCTGTCTTCCCTTCATTAGGGGAAGAAATAATTACTCAAAATAAAGTAAAAGAAATTAATTGGAATGCATCACGATAACATACATATGATCCTCACACCAATGAATGTGAACTTGAAGTTCAAAGGATTATTAAATTGCAAAATATTGTAAATGAAATACCTGATGCATTCACTGATACTAAAATGGTAACCAAATCAGATATACCAGCTGCAAATGCTCCTGAAAGAATTGAGATTCCTAAAAATCCATTGAAAGAAAATGAAGTAGAAATTAAACCACGACAAAAACGTTGAAGACCAATTGGCGACAAAGATTCAGCTCCTAGAAAAAGAAAGCATAAAAATAAAGAGAAAGATCTCCTATGTAAAAGGGGAGAGGAAATTATAAAACCCTCAGAACAAGTAAATGAAGAATCAATGGAGAATGATATTTATGAAAATATTGAAAATTCAATTTGTTATGTAGATGATGGTCAGAGATTGAATCGGCATTAGACCGAAATAAATGATATATTCATCTACAATGTAGCTACAAAAATAGAAATAACTACTGATAATGATCCAGAGCCATGATCTATTGAAGAATGTCGACAAAGAAATGATTGGCCAAAATGGAAAGAAGCTATCCAGGCTGAGCTAAATTCTCTATCAAAACGTGATGTGTTTGGGCCGATAGTGCCAACACCAGAAGGGATAAATCCAGTTGGTTATAAATGGGTGTTCATGAGAAAAAGAAATGAAAATAATCAAATTATGAGATACAAAGCAAGACTGGTTGCTCAAAGTTTTTCTCAAATACCTGGTATTGATTATGAAGAAATATATTCTCCTGTAATGGATGGAATTACTTTCTGATTTTTAATTGCCATGACAGCAAGTAATAAATTAGATATGTAGTTAATGGATGTTGTCAAAGCATATCTATATGGATTACTTGAAAATGACATATATATGAACATCTCTGAAGGATATAAAATAATAGACATTATAAATCAACAACATTTATACTCTATAAAATTGCAGAGATCTCTCTATGGATTAAAACAATCTGGACGGATGTGGTATAACCGTCGTAGTGAATATGTTATAAAAGAAGGGTACCAAAATGATAGTATATGTCCATGTGTGTTTAATAAAAGTTTTACTAACGATTTTGTTGTGATAGCAGTATATGTGGATGATTTAAATCTCATAGGCACTCCTTCTGAAATTGCAATTACAGCATCATATCTAAGAAAAGAATTTGAAATAAAAGATCTAGGAAAGACCAAATTCTGTCTAGGTATACAAATCGAGCACTTATCCTCAGGAATATTTGTGCATCAATCAACCTATATAGAAAAGGTGCTGAAAAGATTCAATATGGATAAGGCTTATCCACTGAGTACGCCAATGGTCGTCCTGACTCTTGATGTTCAGAAAGATCCATTTCGTCCACCTGAAGAAGGAGAAATCATTCTTGGTCCAGAAACTCCATATCTAAGTGCAATTGGTGCATTAATGTACCTTGAAAATAATATAAGACCAGATATAGCTTTTGCAGTAAATCTTCTAGCAAGATATAGCTCTACACCAACACGAAGACACTGGAAAGGAGTAAAAGATGTGCTACGTTATTTATGGGGAACTACATATATGGGCTTATTCTATCCACAAGAATATTCATCCAACCTCACAGGCTTTGCTGATGCTGGGTATCTGTCTAATCCTCACAAAGGGTGATCTTAGACTGGATACATATTTTCTTACAACGGTACAGCTATCTCATGGCGTTCCACAAAACAAACTCTTACAGCTACTTCATCAAATCATGCTGAAATTCTAGCTCTCCATGAAGCAAGTCGTGAATGCCAATGGTCACAATCTATGATTGGGCATATACAGTCATTATGCAAATTACCATCAGTAACATCAAATGCTACAATAATTTATGAAGACAACCATGCTTGTATTTCTCAAATACAAGGAGGTTATATTAAAGGTGATAGAACGAAGCATATATTACCAAAACATTTTCTACACATGATCTCCAGAAAGAAGACGTTATAGAAGTTCAAGAGATTCAATTCAATGAAAATCAAGCTGATTTATTCACAAAATCACTTCCTAAGTGCATTCACCAAAGACTTATACACAAAATCGGTATGAGAAGACTTAAGGATGTAAGTACTTCTGATATAAGTTAGAGGTTATTTATTTGAGGGGGAGATTGTACTCTTTTTCCCTTCGCCAAGGTTTTTTCCCAATGGGTTTTCCGAGGCAAGGTTTTTAATGAGGCAGTAACACTCAAATATACCAAGGATAGTGTACTCTTTTTCCTTAGCTAGGTTTTTATCCCACTGGGTTTTTTCTAGCAAGGTTTTAACGAGGCATATCCTTTTGGTCGTAGGCATCCAAGAGGGAGTGTTATAAATAAATATTATAATGGGTTCCCACTGTAGCAAATCACTGTAGCATACGATATTACTGCAACAACTATCTAAAAAACAATGAAGCAGGCGCAATAATGTAGCCGACGTCATATGATACTGTAGCAGCCGCTGGTACTGTTACTATTCCACCTACTAGGGTATTTTGGGCCGTCGGATCAAATCGATCCTAGCCGTTCATTCAACCCTTGTAACCCTATAAATGCCCACACTCATTTTTATATTTTGTATAAGAAGAGAAGGAAAAGAGAAAGAGAAATAAAGAAGAGGGAAGAAAAGAAGAGGTGAATTTTGAACGGTTTTTGGTAAATTTTCTAGCTCTCTATTCTTATTACTATCTTTGCATTTATATAATATTCTTAACATATATATATATATATTACAATATAGATAAGCTACCACACACCTCTTTTATTTTTAAAATCTCAATTATACATAAAAAGAGAGTTGAACTTGTGTCAAATGCCTTGTGTTAAAAATTAAGGCTCATCAAACCGGGATGTTATAATATAAAAATAAAAAAGAAAAGGGGCCAAAAGTTGATGGCTGAAGTTGGTGAAGCTTTACTTGTAAGCAAGAAGGTGAAGCTCTCTTTGACATGAAAGGAAAGAAAGTGAGTGAGAGTAAAGAGAAGAGGGAAGAAAAAAATATAAGAGAGTTGTTGTTTCTTCAAGTATTTGAGAGATTAGTTTTATTTTCTTATTATTAGAAAGATTGTAACTTCTAATTTTTCCACTTTCGTAAAATTCTTTTATCTTTACTATTGGTTTTTGTTTTAAAATTTATTTAGGGGGTTTCCATGTGAAAATCTATGTGTTTTATTTTCAATATTATTTATAATTTCGTTTATTGTGACCCTACTCTATTCGATCTTATATTTCCCAACAAGATATATCAGAGTTAGGTTTGGGTGTGAATATCTACTTATTATATGCTTTGTAGTTGCCACTATAAGTGGATCCTCCATATTAAGAAATAAGTTAGATTATTATACACCCTTTTGAAAAAACTAGTTATTGCTCTCAAAACAAGCGTAATAGAGGTAATGTCGATAATATACAAAATTGAAAAAAAAAATTCAACAAGAGTAATTTCTCACTATGGAAGCTGAAAATGAAAACAATTATGAAAAAGGATAATTGCTTAGTGACCATAAGTGAAAGGTGATTAGCTGAGGGAAAAAATGAAAAGTAGAATGAGATGGGCGGGAACACCATTGCAAATCTTCATCTGATGGAGTATTATCAAGCATAGAGGAGGAAAAGACATTAAAGGAGATTTAGTATCAACTTACTAAGTTGTTTGAAGCCAAGTTACTCCACAAAAAGTTTTTTTTTAAGAAGAAACTCTTTGTTTTTCATGGCAAAATCCACTTTAGTAATGGAGCAACCGAACACCTTGAATGCTCTGTTTTCCTAACTCACATCATTGGGACACAAAATACAGTTAGGGGAGCATGTAAACCTTCTACTCCAAAGTTTACTAGATTTATATGATCAACTTATTTTTAACTTAGCAAACAAAATACCTATGGACATTCAAATCTTCAATGATATTGTAGTTGATACTATGGAGGAAGAAAGTTGACGTAAGAAAAAAGAAAATAGGTTGACAAGTTTGCAACAAGTGAAGGCCATAATTATGATGAGAGGAAGGGTCCAAGTGGAGCACAGCTCCAAATCAAGGGGTAAGAAGAATGCCAAGTGATGTAATTATGGCAAGAAAGGTTATCTAAAGAAGGATTGTTGGAATCTAAATAAGAAAGATTCCAATCCTCAAGGAAATGTTGCAAACATTTCAGACGATGGAGATATCATGGTGTGTAAAGCAACAACTACCACAGGGAAAATATTTGCTGATGTGGCTTCTTAATTCAACAGATACTTGCAATATGCCCTCCCGAAGACAAAGGTTCTATCACTATAAAACAATATCTGGGAGATCTATATATATTTGCAAGATCAAGCCTTGAAAATCATTAGGAATGGTGCCATCAAGTTGAAGATGTATGATGGCATAATTCTGATTATTTAAGAAGTCCGGCATGTGAAGTGCCTAAAGAAGAGCATGTTGTCTATGGGGCAGCTCAATAATCTTAGATGCAACATTGAAGTTCAAAACAAGATCATGAAAGTAATTAGATAAGATAGTTGCAAATCTATACATGCTAAAAGGAGAGATTTTGCAAGAAGGAGAAGCATCAGTTTCCACAAGTAGTCTATGTCAAAAATGTGTAATGACACGGCACAAGAAACTTAGACATATGTCTGCGCATGGAATGAAGATTCTTGTAGGGAAAAATCTACTTTGAGGTCTTACGAAAGGAATACTACCCTTTTGTTAGAATTTTTATTGTGAGTAAGCAGCATCAACTGAAGTTCAATATATCTAATTTTAGAAGCAATGCAATTCTAGAAGCGCTTCACTCTAATGTATTGCAAGCATTGGTTACATCCCTGGGAGGAGCAAATTACTCTGTGTTAATTATTAATGACTATTTTAAAAGTCGTTGGGTGTATCCAATCAAGAGGAAAGTAAAAAATGTTTCCAGACTTCAAATTTTACAAAACACAAGTGAAACTTAAATATGGAGAGAAAATCAAGTGCCAAGGATAGATAATGGAGGAGAATACACTGGTAAAGAATTTGATGAATCCTGCAAGCAAGAAGTCATCAAAAGATAATTCATTACATCGTATACTCCTCAACAAAATAGAGTGGTAGAATGGATGAATTGACTTTGTTTAAAAGAACTAGAACAATGATGGGAGCTACAAACCTAGACAAGAAATTGTTGGTAGAAACAATTAATATAGTTTATTATGCGGGAAATCAGGCTCCATCAACTGTAATTAAGTTGAAAATACCAATAGAGATGTGGATTGATAAACCAGTAAATAATTCAACCCTCCTTATATTTGGAAATCATGTGTACATGATGTACAATGCACAAGAAACTACAAAACTTGATCCAAAATCTAGGAAATGTTTAATCTTGGGATATGTTAAAGGAGCAAAGGGGAACCGCCTATGGAATCCCACTGCCCACAAGGTTGTCATCAGTAGGGATGTTATCTTTATATAAGACAAAGAACAAGAGTAATGAGTACATTTCATATAGATATCTTTATACCCTTTTCATGTATTTATCTTGTCTATAAGCATTTATTTGTTGTGATTGGATGCTACAATGGGTATTATTATGTAATTATGCAGATAACAGGTCCCTGCGCAAAAGAACAGGATTCAGCATAATTACAGTGTGAAAAAGGTCAAAACACAGTGTTACAGGAGAAGCACAGTCTGAGCACGACCGTGCTCCTCCCCCTTATTATCCCAAGCAAATTCTGCATCAGGATAAGCATCGGCACTGTAGCAACAAAATGTAGTTGAATACTGTAGCAATTCACTGTATTACAAGTCTGGAGAAAAGCACAGTTTGTGTGCTAATTACACGACTGTGCTTTGTTGAGAAACAGGAGCGTGCTTATACTGAATTTCTGCGATTCTTTTGCTCAGACTTTCCCAAAATTTTCAAGAGGAGAAGCACCCCCTAAGCACGACCGTGCTCACCCTGAAAATCACTTTTTAAGCCCAGATTTATTTCATTTAAGGGGATATTCTCTTCATCTCTCCTTCCTTCTTCTTAAGGGCAGCTACTAAGCTCTTCCCCTTCACTTTTTTGTGGCCAGAGTGGAGCTACGGTGCATGATCACGAGTGGAGCTACGGTGCATGATTACGAGTGGAGCAGGGCTAAGCCAGCGGGTCTTCATCGAAACACCGTCGGAGTGTTTGAGAAGCAAAGAGGGGAGTCTTTTATGGCTTATTTATCTTTTGTTTTCCTTAGCTTTGTAATGATTTGTATAACTATGAGGGGCTAGCCATTCTCTAGTGCCCTGGTCCTATGAACTTGGATGTTTATGTGTTATGTTGATTTACTTGCTTTTAATATGTCTATAGAGTTTTATTGGTTTCTTGTGTTTAATCATGTGTTTACATAACTTGAAGTGTTTGATTTGCACAGTTGCTTAGGTAATCTAGTTATCTTAGCAAAACTTGGTGTATTTGAGAACCATAGATGCAACATTACTCTTAAGCACACACAAGAACCTTAGGATTCACCTGGTAGGTATTAGAAGCAAGTCCATTGCACATTTCTCCAAAGAATTAGTCCGGGGCACTGCTCTATCTCTGTGTATCTCACCTAGTTCCATTCCAGTCCTTACATGTTATCTTTTCTCCCCTTTAGAATCTAGTTGTAACCTTTTTTTATCAACCATCATTAATCAGTTAGACATTAAAAGATCAATTAGTACTTTGAGTCCAGTCCCAGTGGTTCGACAACCTTACCCCTCATGGGGCACCACTGTATTACTTGTGTGTGACCCGTGCACTTGCAGAGAACACATCAAAAAGCAAGTAGATGGTGATAGTACTTTAGAAGAGAACATAGAGACTACAATAGTATAGGTGGAAAAGGAAGCTGAAGCTACATCAGAGCATAAGATATGATAAGTGCTAGAAAGTTCATATTTTCTATATCATTTAGACTGTATTCGTTATGGAATTTGACATGTTTAGCACCTAACTAGTATAAAATATCATTCTTTTGTTCACCATGACCTTTATTTCTGGTTTAGAAAAAAAAAAAAGCGAATTCAGGGGCTTTTTGAAGCAAAATTCGCTGAGTTGCTGAATCAGAGCTTCACCATGGCTTACAATGGCCATTGTGACATCTCACCACGGTCGTTGCCTCTACTCACTACTGTCATTATCAAGTCATGGAAGCATGGAAGCAATATGTACATAAGCCACAACGGCCTCACAACGACCATTATGAAAACACATCACGCCAGTGATCTCCCTACATAACACCCAAAAGCCATGCCAGGATGCGACTTGGAGCTCAAGTAATAACTTACTCATCACAGGCATCACCACACCCGTGGTGAAGTCATGACAGACTCAATTCTATAAATACCCTAGTTTTCTTTAAATACAGGGAGATTCTTTTGCCGAATAAGGTAGGGTGGCTGGAGTTTTGGAGATCTGAGTGGCTGGAGAAGGCTTTCAAGCATATTTTAGCATATTCAGGTGAGTTTCTCAAGGGTAATTCAATAATCATCATTAGAGGAGGGTGCACGAAGAGATTCAACGCCATCTTGTTAATCTTGGGATCCTCTCAACCTTAACCTTCAGAGATCCATTGGAGGGATATAGTCTAGTATTTATTTTGACATATTTTCCTATGGATGATTGATATTAATTGGTTTATAATCTTTTACATCCATTAGAGGACCATAATTCGAGAGAAATTGTATGTCTAGGTATTCTAATTATTGTTTGTGAACCTTGATTGATATATTCAATAAAATCTTTCTAGTTTTCGTAAATCATTGCATGCTTGCTTAATGATAAGCTGATGTGGATGAGAAATATATGTCCCCACATTAGAAGACCCATGCCATGATAGATCTATGCATGTTCTAAGATGTTAGGTTTCGCTAGATCTTTGGATTAGGGATTGATGGCACTTTAGGCTTAGGGTTTGGTTTGTCCCTTCTAGAGAAATTCTCATACTTAAGGCAAATGTATGAGGCTGGGGTAGGAAGGGATTCCACCTTAAGTTTCTAGTGATTTAGACCTATTTGACAAAAGATTGGAATTAGTTGACCTTCGAATTTCCCCGGTCCAATTCTAGAATACGATTATCATACTCAACACCTATCATAAATATTAATCAAGATAACTATCATAAAACCACCCAAGCTTCTTCCACTTGTGCTTAACGATTCTCCAATTGTATTGTGTAATAAATTATAGAAGTAGACTAAAGTAATAATGTAAATTTTTAGGTTATTGATTAAGTGAAAAGAAAGTAATAGGAACCTCTCACCATTCCTAGGAAAGTATGACCCTCCTGCTCACCCACGAGGTATTACTTGACGATCCGTGTACTTGCGATATTCACAGACTTACTTTGATATTATTTGCATATTTAACTCACACACATCACACATCCATCAAGGTACAAGAGCCTGTTGAATTTGAAGTCCTAGAAGGTAAACTCATACAAGAAAAACATTAAGTTGGCATTTAGACTGTATTATAGAGGCAATATTACATACTATCTTTTGATTAAGGATAGAGAGCTATCAACTCTTTAAGAAGCATTGAGTACTTTGGATGCATCTCAGTGGATGACTGATAAGTGCTTGTGTGATATGAATGCGAAGCATTCTTTCCTTATGCTAAGCATTATCTTTCTCGAGTTTTTACACTAATATGTGTGTTTTTATGTTACTTTTATGCAGGTAGGGTTGTGAGGCCGATTATGAAGGAAAGAAGCCAATGTGGATCATAATGCACCGATTTTGGAGGAAATCTTACTAAAGTTCAAACGCGAAGACATAGGTCGGGTGTGAGATGCTAGAGTGTGTGCCAATCTCCTCGTATTTGACTTAACACAACCATTTGGAGGGGCACAAGGGCAGTCACACTCAAGCATTCTGACTTATGCACATAGAACAAGATCTCCATCAACTTATCCGTCATTGAAGAAGCAAAGCGATCCACGACGTGAACGTGTGCCCGTTTGCGTTACCTCGATGAAAGTATGGATTCGGGAAGTATTTCAGGGGCAGATACTGTAGCAGACCACTGTAGAAAAGTATTGTAGAAGCACTGTTCACACCCGGCCAAGAAAACTACAGAACAGAGAATCCACACGGGCATGTGGAAATTCCACACACCCGTGTGAAAAATCCACAGGGGCGTCCATAGGGGTGTGTCGATCCCCGATTCCAGCCCTATTTAAAGCCGATTCAGCCCCGATTTCAGCATTCTTTTCTCGATATTTTCCCCAACTTTAGAGAGGGTTTCGGCTAGGGTTTTGAGAGGTATTGGCTAGGGTTTTGGAGAGGTTCTACGGCTCCGACATCACGCGCCATTTGAAAGAAGGTTATTGGGAGAGCTTTCGTCGGCACCGACCCGGCGAGGTGTATCCTAGGCCGGATGAAGGACCCTTTGCGATGAGTAGAGGAATCTCCACAAGACCATTGACACGACTATCAAGGGGGTTTTCTATGGATTCGTTGCTTTTACATTCTATTTCTTTGATTGTAAGTAGCTCCATGGAGAGCTAAACCCCTAGTAGGTACTTGGGTATTTGTGAACCCTAGGATGTATTCGTTTCATTGAATCTCTTTATTATGCTTTCAATTAATTGATGTTTATTGTGAGTTCCAACCTTCAATGCTTGATTATTTGAATACTCCCCTAGAGTAACACTAGGGTTGAGAGTTCTTGTTGGTAACCTTGTGAGTGAGTGACACACCACGAGTGTTAGACAAAGCTAGGTTGGAGAGGGTTGAGAGGGTGAGTCGAGAGATATAGGAGCGTCCCCTTTCCCCTCTGATGTGTTAGATTCTACCTCCATTCCTCGAGTTCTTTGCATCCATAATAGAGTGAATGATCTAAGGGATGACCTTCCACTGGGGCTTAGTTGCTGGTGCAATGGAGTGAAGCGTAGAAGTGATCTTAGTATCTAGGGCTTAATTGTGGTTAGGGACCTTTCACTTGGACCAAAGGGTTAGGTCTATAATTAGGAAGTGATTTATCACTTTGAATCCCTAGAGCTCATTGCAATTCTTATGCGAGTACGAGGTTGAGAGGTTATCCAATCTCTCCTCCGTGACATGTATAGAGTTAGGCATGGTTGACCTTAGATTTGGGATTATGTAATTAAGGATTTTCACGACTCACTGTTGTATTAATTAGGAAGCATAATAGAGGGTTCTTGCACTTGAAACGATTGTCCTAGGCGGAACAATATCCAGGTACCCCATCTTTATCGATTGCCTTACCTTCTCCTTTACTTGCGCTCTCTTACTTGTTGTTTTTACTTTTGAGAATTGAATCATTGTCACATATATCACTATTCATCTTTCACATAGCTAAGAAGCGAATTAAGTGTTTTTATTCTCTACTCCCTGTGGATACGATACCCGCTCATCCGGGATTATTACTTCGACAAACCTGTGCACTTGCGGGATATACACAAGGGGACCTTGTCAATGACAGTAATGCAATAAGGAATTTAAGCCCTTTATAAAAATAAAACATGATATTTGGTGTCACTATCGCCTAGTAGGATGTGTCAATTGGCAATAAATGGGTCTACAAGATCAAGCACAATGGTGATGATCAAGTGGATCGATATAGAGCTAGATTGGTGGTGAAATAATATGCTTAGATAGAGGGGATCGACTTCAATGAAATATTTTCACCAATAGTCCCACTCATAGTAGTTGAGGTAGTCTTAGTGATGCGTGCTATACTCAACTTGCAAATTAAATAGTTAGATATAAAAATTGCATTTCTTCACGGAGATCTTGAAGAAGAGATTTACATGCTCCAATCAGAAGGATTTAAAGAAAATGGAAAGGAGAATTTAGTTCATAGGTTGAATTGGTTCCTTCATCATGAGCCTTGGATATAATAGATTTAATGTTGACCCTTGTGCATATGCCAAGAGGTTTGGAGAAGATGATTTTGTCTTTTTCCTATTGTATGTGAATGACATGTTGGTAGTAGGTCCCAACAAAGATCATATCTAGGAGTTAAATACACGATTGGTTAGGGAATTTGAAATGAAGGACTTACAACCAGCAAACAAGATTCTAAGGTTGCAAATTTACCAAGACAAAAATAACAATAAGGTTTGGGCTTCTTAGAAGAATTATCCGAAGAAGATCTTGTGATGTTTCAACATGTAAGACTGTAAGCTAATTTCTACCCAATATTTTGTTAATTTCAAGTTATCCTTAAGTATATGTGTCCTAGCAGTGAAGAAGAGAGGATGGAGATGTCTCAAGTACTTTATATATTAGTAATGGGAACCCTAATATCTGCCATGATTTGTAAAAGACCAGACAATGCACATATAGTGGGAGTGGTAAGTTAGCACATAGCAAATCTTGGTCAAGAGCATTAGAATGTTAAAATGATTCTTAGATATATAAAAGAAACCTCAAATGTTGCATTATATTATAAGGGATTAGGCTTTATTGTTATTGGATATGTTGATGCTGATTATGCAGGTGATATTTACAAAAGCAAATCCACCACATGATATGCGTACACTTGTTGGAGGAGCTATGGACTATGTTTCAAAATTTCAATCAGTTATGTCTATGTTAATGACTAAAACAAAATATTCGACAGTTCTATAAACCAACAAAGAAGTAGTGCTGTTAAAGTTAAAGTTGGAAGAACTCGGCCACAAATAAAAGAATGTTATTCTAGAGTGCCTTGCATCTTGCTTGAAATCGAGAATTTCATTCAAAGACAAAACATATTAAAGTTTACTACCATTTTGTTCATGAGAAGTGGAAGAAGGAATTGTGGATATACAAAACATTTACACTAAAGACAACCTAGCGAACTTCATGACTAAGGCAATCAATCCTGACAAGTTCTGATAAGTGCTTGTGTGATAAGAATGTGAAGTATTCTTTCCTTATGATGAGCATTACTTTTATCGGGTTTTAACACTAACATGTGTGTATTTATGTTACTTTCATGCATATAGGGTTGTGAAGCCGAATCTTAGAGAAAGAAGCCAATGTAGATCGTGAGTGCACCATTTGGAGGAAATCTTGAGAAGGTTCAAACGCAAAGACATAAGTCGGGTTCCAGATGCTAGAATGTGTGCCAACCTCCTTGTATTCAAGCTAGCACAATGATTTGGAGGGGCACAAAGGCAGTCACATTCAAAGTATTCCGGCTTGTACATGTGTAACGAGTTCTCCACCAACGCGGTCGTTCATTGAAGAAGTAAAGCGATCTATGATGTAAACGTGTGCCCGTTCACGTTACCTCGATGAAAGCATGGTTTCAGGAGTGTTTCGGGTTCGGACTGTAGCATAGTATTGTGCTAAAATACTGTAGCAGGTACTGTTCACAGTCAGCCGAAGAAGGAGTTTTCCAGAGAAGCCACACGGGCGTGTGGAAATTCCACACGCCTGTGCGTTAATTCCACACGGGCCGTGTGAAATATTCACAAGGGTGTGTGGATTCCCGATTCCAGCCCTGATTTCAGCATTCTTTTTCCATCTTTTCCCTAACTTGAGAGAGGGCTGCGGCTAGGGTTTTGAGAGGTATTGGCTAGGGATTGGGAGAGGTTCTACGGCTTTGACATCTCGCATCCATTTGGAAGAAGGTTAGTGGGAGAGCTTTCGTCGGCACCGATCCGGCGAGGTGTATCCTAGGCCGGACAAAGGGACCTTTGGACAAGTAGAGGACTCTCCATAAGACCATCGTCACGACTATCGAGGGGGTTTTCTATAGATTTATTGCTTTTACATTCGATTTCATTGATTGTAATTAGCTCCATGGAGAGCTAAACCCCCTAGTGGGTACTTCAATTGTGAACCCTAGGATGTATTCGTTTCATTGAACATTGTTATTATGCTTTCATTAATTGATGTTTTTATTGAGTTCCAATCTTGAATGCTTTGATTGTATGAATACTCCCTTAGAGTGACACTAGGGTTGAGAGTTCTTGTTGGTAACCCTTGTGAGTGAGTGACACACCACGAGAGTTAGACAAATCTAGATTGGAGAGGGATGAGAGGGTGAGTCGAGAGGTAGCGGAGCATCCCCTTTCCCCTCCGATGTGATTTATTCTATCTCCAATTCCTCAAGTTCTTTGCGGTTATAGTTGAGTGAATGGGCTAAGGGTTGACCTTCCGCTGGGGCTTAGTTGCGAGTGCAATGGAGTGAAGCGTTGAAGTGATTTTAACATCTAGGGCTTAATTGTGGCTAGGGACCTTCCGCGACGTTGAGAGATTGTTCAATTTCTCCTCTGGGACATGTATAGGGTTAGGCATGGTTGACCTTAGATTTGGGACCATGTATTAAAGGATCTCCATAACTCATTAATGCATTAGTTAGGAAGCATAATAGAGGGTTTTTGCACTTGAAACGATTGTCCTAGGCGGATCAATATCCGAGTACCCCATCTATATCGATTGCCTGGAAAACTCATAAGCAAGCTCTGTATAATGAACAAACTAGCTCTCTAGGATAACTCCAAAAAGCATTGCAATTAATTTTTAGTACCTACGCCAAATTAGCTCTACAAGTGGAAGAAAACATAATACAATGAGTTTTCAAACAGCCTTTGTAGCTAGAAGAAAACACAATAAAATAAAATTACCTTTCACAGTATGATAAGGTCAAAATAAATACAATTCATTTGCATATCAAATTGTTGATCACAAGAGAATCTTTACCCCACACATTTAATTTAATTTTTTTTTGCAAAGGCCAGTGTGTCACATGTGAAACACACCACTTATACCAAATAAATAAATAAATAAATAAATAAAAAGAAAACACAACAAGGGCAATCTAAAGTTCACTGTACTTCAAAATTTAAGCTCTATACCCCAAGCAAATGAACATCAGGCCACATGATTAGAGTAAACAACTTAAACAACAATTGTTTGAATTTCCTATATATCAACCTAGTTTAAACAAAAATTTTCAAACATCACCAAACATGATAAACAAAAATAGCTTAAACATCAAGTGCTTGAATTTCTTAGAGAGAAACTTAAATTAAATAAAAAATAATATAGACATCAACAAACATAATTTACAAAAAACAACTTAAACATTAATTGTGTGAATCTCTTAAGCATAAACCTTTATTGGTTCAAATCTTTACTAAAGTGTACTTATCAACTGATGTATTTATTATTCCAGTATATCATTTTTCACTACATTTATTGGACCATTGACTAATTATAAGAAAAACTGATATGCAGCAGTTGGAAAACCAGTTCAAATGGCTAATTCTACCATCAAGAGTTCCTAAGTTCAAGCATAGGTATACATTGAGGCTTGAAATTAAATACAAATTATATAAACACCCACGTCAACCAAGTTTTATTTTCAATGAGACACATGGGCACATTGAGACTTGAAATCAAACAAAAACAATGCAAACAAGAACAATGAAAACAACTAACATGATTGATGAGGATAGTTAAAATAATTACACATTCACAAAGTAGACATCCACAAAGTAGAAAACCTTAACCTGGTTTACCCCTTCTAAAAAGTAGAAAAAAACTAGATTTCATACAATTACTTCTAGGGGTAAACCCTCATGAAACCCTAATTATATTTCTTCTTTGAACTTTGTAGATGTAGTTCATTTCACATTTCAAAACATTGGGAAATTAGTTAATGATATTTTATATAGTAACTTGGTGCTACATCGACCACTGATATTATCTTCCAAATATCTGCCGTGATGTATATCTTGCATTGGTTCTTGCTCTTGACACTGGTTGCTAGGGTTTCTGGTCTCCCAACTTCAAAGCCTTACCTACTTGATAATGGACAAAGGACCCTCATGTCTCACTCTCTCGGCTAACCAGCAAATGAAGAAAGAGGGTTCACAAAGGGATGAAGGAGTTGTGGAAGAGTTAGTTGGTGTGGAGGCTGATATGGAAAAAATAAAGATATGTCATGGCTCTAGAATGACAAACCATGTACATCTGGAATTAACAAGTGTCACCTTATAATCAACATGTCATTCCGGAGATCACCTTAGACTAATTTTGCAAAAATCTCACTGTACCCTCCTTTGTGAAATGTAATTAGTGTTTGGTGGCTAAAAAGAAAAGATATAAATTGAAATCCGGTACCCAAAGTGGAAAAAGATCATAGGACGTGGCCTACTCAAATTTTTACCCAGATTTTCCCTTACCCTTCTCAAAGCCACCATCGAGACAAAGAGTCCTTGCCCTTACTAGTGCATATAGGAAAAGATATTATATTTTAACATAATTATATTTATACCATAATATATATATATATATATATATATACATATATAATTTAATGATACGTTAATATAATTATAATGATTGATAACATAAAATTTAGTTCTTTATTAACAAGTCAATATTTTTCCTTTGTTTTTTTTTTTGCATTATGTAGTAATATTAAATTTTTTTTTTTTTAGTTTTTAAATTTTATGTTATTATTTGTTAAGTTTTGTATTTTAAGTTTTTTTTGGATTGAATTTTATATTATTTTTATTATTATATTAGGCTTTGTAATATTATTATGATGATATGATAACTTTTTTAAGTAATGTCATGATTTTATTCATTGAGTTTTTTTATTCAGGCCGGAGATTAACACGAGATCAAAAAATTGTTTTTGGGAGGAAGAATGAGAGATTTTCCCATATTTGCCCAATTGGGGATAGAGATATGGAATGTCTCTCGGGAAAGGGGAGTGGGGTGAGGAGAGACTCTCCGTCCTCATCCTGCCCCTTACTCATTTTTACAAGAAACCATTCTTAATATAAAAAATGAACTATATTAATTATGATCTATTCGTCAATTGAAAAAACATAAAGGAATAAGAGAATATAGAACACAATAATATTTTACAAAAAACTAAACTTCTGTTATATGAATTAGACTGTTTTCCAATATTAAATTTTTTAATAATAATAATGTTATGAATATAGAGTCTATTTTTAATAATAATAATAATAATAATAATAATAATAATAATAATAATAATAATAATAATAATAATAATAATAAGCGGAATTGCATGGGCATCCCTCCCATTTTGTTAATGGAGTAAAAAATCCTTTGAGTTTTCCATATCCCCTATAAGTCCTTCCTTTTCTATACAAATATTTTCAAGTCCAACAGTTCACTAACGGTGTTAAAAATAGGGTAAAATGACTATGTTGCCCTCAATTGGTTATAAGATTTTGAAAAAGGTTTGAAATTAAATAGTTATTAAGTAACCATCACATCACATTCCCATACTCATCTCATCTTCTCCTGAGAAAAGAAAAACTTTTCATCTTCCTCCGTTGGACGGGCACATCGCGGCCGCCAGGAGTCCTTCTCATTGCTGCTAGAGAGAAAGAGAGAGCTTGAGAGCATCTAACACACCCTATGCGTGTGTGTACCGCAAGTGCACGGGTCGTCGAAGTAATAAAATACCCCGGTGAGTGGGTAGTCGAATCCACAGGGAATAGATGCTCAAAAATAAGAAGTATTGCTATTTAGCTAGAGTGAAAACCAATTTGTGATGTTGATTCAAAATATCGATGCAAACAAAAGTAAAAGAGAGAAAAGAGAAAGCAAGAGGAGTAAAGAGAGTTAATCGATGGTAAAATGGGCTACTCGGACAATGCTCACCCTAGGACTATTATTTTAAGTGTAGACTAATATTATGCATCCTAATTGAAGTTTAATTAGTCGTGGAATCCAAAGACACACAGTCCCAAACCTAAGGTCAACCGTGACTTGCCCTCCACACTATGCCCCGACGGAAAGGGATACTCTCAACACCTCAAACTGCGTGGGACTACTTAAAGCTCTTGGGACTCCAAGTGATAAACCCTATTCCCTAACCTAGATCTAACCCTTTGGTCCAGGCGTAAGATCCCTAACCATAATTAAGCCCGAGCACTAAGGATAACTCAACACTTCACTCTGTCACTCACACAACTAAGCCCCAGTGGAGAAGGTATCTTAGCACTTCACTCTATTATGATCGCAAAAAACTTTTGGAATATGGAGGTAGGATAAATCACGTCGGCGGAAAAAAGGGGGCGTTCTGCTATCTCTCGACTCACCCTCTCAACCCTCTTCAATCTTGCAAGTCTAACCCAAATGAAGTTGTCACCCCTTCAACAGGTTACCAAGATAGATTCTCAACCCTAGTATCACTCTAAGAAAAAATTAAATTGATAAAAACACAAGATTGAAACTCAATTAAAACATAAATTAAAGGAAACATAATAGAAGTCAATTAAACAAAATCATCCTAGGGTTTACAAGTCCAAGCACCTACTAGGGGTTTAGCTCTCATGGAGCAATACAAAGACAAATATGAAATAAAAAATAAGTGAAAGAAATCCATAGAGATAACCCCCTTATCGTCCATGTCGATGGTCTTCAAGAGCCCCATTGTCTTCTCCAAAGACTCCTTCGTCAAGCCTAGGATACACCCCACCGAATCCAAGCCGTCGGAAGCTCCCACAATAACTCTCCTCCGAAGAAAATCAATGTTGAATATTGTAGGAAGGCTCCAAAGTCCCAATAAAAACCTTTCCAAACCCTAGCCGCACTCTCCCCAAAAGATAAACCAAAGATTTGAAGAAGATCTCCCAAATAAACTCTTAAACCGATATTTAAAGGGCTAAAATCAGGCATCCACACGCCCCTGTAGAAATTCCACATGGGCGTGTGGATTTCTAGGCTTCGGTTTTCCTGTATGCTGTGAACAGTTACTGCTACAGTGATTTCATTACATTAAACAATACTTTCGCTACAGTGTTTTGCTACATTGAATTCCTACAGTAACTACTACAGTACTCCCGACTTCAATTTTTTCATCGAGACCGCATGATTGGGCACACATCCATGCGGTAGATCATGTTGCATCTTGCTTTCAAACACATTGACGAAGCTCTTGATAATGTTACACAAGTTAGAACAAATAAGTGTGATTGCCTTTGTGCCCCTCCACTTTATGTATTCACTTGACCATTTTGAACGTCGGTACACACCCACATGTCTATGAGCACAACTTGTGCCTTGATGCTTGTTCGGTCTAAGAGGTTTCTCAACTATTGCGTCCATGATCTATTTTTGCTTCCTTTATTCCAAACTTGTTTCCACAACCCTAAATTCACAAAAGAACGCAAATACACATGAATGAGACATAAAATCTGATAAAAGTGATGCTCAATGTAAGAAAAGTATACTTAGTAATACTTATACACAAGCACTTATCAGCATCCTTGCCCTCTGTTTGCACACTAAAAAAAAAGTTTGAAGGCCGACGGCATTGGAGGCCAACACCCTTTAAATAGTTGGTTAATCTTATCTTGCATTTATTGTTTATTGTTTGTTAAATTGGATTATGGTTGTGCATAAGCCCTGTAATTTCCGTTGTAATGAATAAATCCACACAGATGTGTGAAAGCAACTGTCTTATGCGCACAGAATCTTTCTAATAACATTGTTATTATCATGTGGAATTTATTTTAGGGCTAGTATTTACAAATGTATTTGATGTTTTTTTTTCTAACAATTATGTTACCGATGAGATTGTATCTCTTTAGTTGTATTATGAATGGATGATTAACATTTAGAACCAAAGAAGATGTGAATGGATCATTAACATTTAGGATTCATGCGTTTTTATTATGAATGGGACTACTATTAGTGTTTATTGTTTACATTTCTATTGTTCTGTTTATTTATAGAAGACAATCACCTGCACTGTGAGTTCTTGTTGATATTATGGGCAAATTATATTGTTTGTCAAAGATATAGTGGGTTGTGAATTTGTTATTCAAGAAGTATATGTCGCGTAATCACTTTGTTTTGTGTGTGTGATTAGGAGGATTATGGGTGACAATTCAGGGAATCTTGTGAATGGATGTTGTTATTTAGCGGCAGTTGTTGATACCATTAGCCAGTTGAAGAAGATGATGATGCAAAGTACAAAGGCACTGGGATATACTTCGACAGACACCATTCAGCCACCTCATGGACATTGAGCCCATAGTCCAAGAGTGCAGTATTTTGGATGCGTTAATGAAGCTTTTTGATGAAAGGAGCAACACATTCCATTTAGGGGATAGTTTTCTGCAATTCAAGGCCGAAGATGTTTCGTTAATATTAGGATTACAATGTGATGGCATAGCCATTGGCTTCAAAAGAAAAAGGGAACGTTGTGTATTTGAAGAGGAATACTTTAGTAAAGGAGTAGACCGAAACGGGGGCAGCCTGGTGAGGTCGTTAATGAATATGGTGGTAAAAAAAGAAAGCAAGAAAGAAGAGAAAGTTTTGTGAAGCTTTTATTAATGTACATTTTGGGATTTCTCCTTTTCCCCACAACTTCATGTTCGTCACCGGCATGGTTATCCTACTATGTGGACAATCTATCAACAGTAGGGCACTACGCATGGGCACAGTTACACATAAGTGGATGATGGATGATGTACCTATCACAGCCGCCCGTGTGAAAGAGAGATGTGTCAGGAACCAATCAAGGATAGGATATCTAAGGGGTTGTACTATGCCATTAATCATTTGGTTTTATGAAGTCACAGGTAATGGGAAACTTGTTATATCACGCCTATTTGTTCACAATTTGGAAAACTTGTTTACTTATCTATGTAAATGTTCAGTATGTTATATAAGTCGTTCATTTTATGTAAAGATTTTTATGTATAAATTTCTAATGTACATGTTTTCATTGATGTTTGTTGTCTTCTTCTAGTTTGTTCCACTCATGGCCGATAGACAATCTGAATTAAGTTGAACTGCTCGGATATGGAAAGGTTCAACAAAATAAGACATTGATGGTTTCAGAGACATCCGATGCTATCAAAGCACCTAAGTATGTGAGGACAAGGCTAAGGAAATTAGATGAGAAACTGAAGGGGTAGCCCTCCTAGGTGAAAGGTCAGTATAGTAGGTAGTCAAATAGCATACTTAGGGAGTTTGGCCAGCAATCACGATCCTCAAGTCCAATAAGGAAGGCCACAAAAGACAAAAACTATAAAACTTTGATGGAAGAGTTGATAGCACTTCGTGCAAAGATAATTGTTCCGGAAGGAAAGGAAGATGTCGTTAAGAGGAATGAGTAGCAACCGACCCTAGAACGTATAGATGATATTGGTCATCCAATTGATCCATCCCATGATGATTCCTCTAAACCCCTGGCCAAAAAGTTTAAGAAAGTGGCCTCCAAGCCACGAGTACCGAAACCCCCATTGGGGAAGTATCTGAAGGGTCCCAGTATGAGACGCCAGTCATGCGCGCTACAAGGACAGTGAAATCCTCTTGCTAAGCACTTTTTGCCTCAACAAAAAAATGTCAGCACTCGAAAAGGAAAGAAAAGAACAGTGCCAACTCCATCACAAATGAGTGTGCTCGATGAGCAAACAACTGATGACATTAACAATACAATAGAGTCCTTAACCCAATTGAGAAATGAGGAAAAATTGTCTACAAAAGAGGGGGAGAAGGAAGCATACCCCGTAGAGGAAATACAAGACATCCCCACCAGTTTAGAAGACACAGGGTTACATATATGCCATGAGAAGGTAAAAGAACCTCTAAAAGATTTTATCAAAGAAAAAAAATGATCCGCGGGTTTTGGTCATTTGAAATAGTTACAACAAATGCTATTACATGTGTTTCTCAATACCAGAATAGACGAGTAGGTACCTCGACAAGTATTTCGCGCTGCGATGGTTGAATTTCATACGGTGCTGGTTGAATTCTAAATTAAATATTCACTATCATGGCGTATTAATCGATTTTCAAATTTTATGTGCAAGTTTCAATTTGTGCATGCTAGTATTACAACTAACAATTTAGATATCATCGTAATTATTTATTTTTATTGTTAAGTGTTTATATTTATTATATGATGTTAATATGTTTCCTTGATATGATACCAGGACTGTTGTATGCAGTAATGGATGGGGTTACATGACCCGATCTCATCTGCATGCTTTAATCAGTGGTAAACTTATGGTGCCGGATTCTGTCATCGATGTGTTCGTCCTCATGTTACTTGATTCTCTGAAGAAATTCCCCCACGAGTTCAATAGACCTGCCACAATTTGCAGACCTATGGCGTTTGCTCTGTCCCAACAGGAGTATTCAATTGATGGACTTGATAAAATGATGTCCCCAGCTTTAGAAGATTATGCCAGAGTGAAACTTGTTCTCATTCCGGTTGCTTTGAACAAACATTACCATCTTATTGTCCTCGAAAAAGACAAGAAGGAATATTTTCATTATCCATCTGTCCATAGTCCAGTTTATGATCAAGAAGCAAATGCCATGGTAATATTGATACCCATTTCGAGTTTGTGCTATATTTTTGTAACATTATTTTTATGTTTTGCAGCGTTCCTTGTTTGAAGATCGTTTGCAGAAAAAATTCAATATCAATGAGACGGCATCATATACACTTACTCATGATTGTGAATGTCCATAATAGAGGGAGGACAGTGTCAATTATCTAGTGTACTTGATGCATTTCATAGAACAGCTTCTACATGGCGAGGAACTCAGTGTACTCCACTCAGATGTTGCTCATCTGCAACTAGAGTATGATGTACGCATCTTGTTAGATGGCATCACACGAAACACACCCCAGTTAGCATTACCTATAGAAGCGTTAGAGGCAAGTACAGACGCTTGGAAAAAAATGGTTGATGTGCTACCACAAAGTCACCAAGAAACTGACCAGGAGCCAAAGACCACGTCACCCATCCCAGAAAGTAATGAAGAGGCACAACCGAATGGTGACTATGCCGAATTGTCAAATGCCTAACATGAAATAAATGTCCTCAGTTTGAATATTTACTTCACTAAGAATGGTCATTACTGCACTGTCTTACTTATGCTTTACAAATTAACAGTAACAGTCGTTATTGTCTATTACTGTTCATATATGCCAGCTTATGATTACTTAATTGCCTCATACATCATTATCATTACTTGCTGACCAATAAATCCTACTCGTATCCAGTTATTGTGTTTATTGTGTATAAATTGAATATGCCGCTCATTAATGTATGGTTTCATATACATGTGTGGTTTGTTGTTTACTTCCATAGATATCAGTTCATTTTCATTATTTGCTGACCAATAATGCTATTGACACTTCAAGATTCACCATTCATGGGCAGTATTACTGTTAACATATATGGTTTGTTGTTTACGGTTAGACAATCATGGATGATTTTCAAAACATGTTACCTTAGTTCATTGTTCAATAAAAACATGCACTCCACCGGGTGCTTAGTCTACGATTACTTCATGTATTGCCCTATTATGTCCGATTAAGTGACAACGACTACAATGTATTTCACGCACATGCCATGCTTGTGACTCAATCTGCTTGGGCCTCAGATGACCATACCTTTTCTTTGAGATAGGCGGTTGAATACGAAGTTGGTGAGAGTCATCCAACTGTTTGTCATGATCTGGTACAGGGAATATTGATTCTTTGTATGCCAACTTGTAGGATTCGATAGTGTAGTATGGCTCAATGAAGCGATGGACATTTGTATTAGTTTGCATAATCACTGCGCAAGCATGCTTACATGGTATTCCATACACCTGTCAATGGCGACAAGAGCATGTTCGATCACGCAAATTAACAGAATTACTTTGGTAGTCAACAACCTCGAACTGTTCTCCATCTGAACAACCTATCATTAACCACCTACTTTCTTTGACTATTGCTTCAATCTTCTTGTGAATCATAGGGCAAACATGAGATTCCCATTTCAAGCAACAATTATGTCGATTGTACATCATGTTCATCATCTTGAACCTACAATCATGATATGAGTTGTATCAATTACATGTGGAGCATACTATTACGTTGGTAAAATATATATATAACATAAAAGGATTTAGAGGTAATAATGCAAGTGCAAACTGTAGAACGTATTACCTAATTTCTGAACACCAACTACTAATACTAAACAGTAATGTGCTAAATGAAAGGGAAATATAAAATACAAAACACAAACATCTAATAGTAAATAGATTAAGCGAAATTAGAACAAGAAAGAACAATATTACAAGCAAATAATTGAAAAGAAACATGAATACGGGAAAGCATGTAACAAGTTTGCATTCTATTTGGAGACGTCTGAAATAATTTAAGAGTTTGAATATGGGTACCACCTTATTACATCTACCATCTTGCACACAGGAAGGTGTCGTGCTTCTCTTATCCATGAATTAAAAAATTTTGCAATGTTGGAGTACATTTCAGCCCACCGCTAGCCTCTAAACAAGTAATTGCACCAATGTGACATGTCCGATTTCTGGAACATCCAATGGTGTGCTTGTTTGATGTGGCCAATATGGAGCCTACAGCTTCATCATATTCGAAAGACATATGATCAGGCATATGCAATCTTCATAATCAAACTCCAACACTCATCCTTTAATGACTTTCCTAGCTGCCCATTTGATTTAAGAAAATTTACATGTAGATGTTGCAAGCAATAAGCATGTGGGGCGGAAGGAAAAACCTTCATAATAGCATTCACAAGTCCTTTCGACCGATCGGAGATGAATGTGATGATGTTCATGTAGTTGTCATCACTGTGTATTACATCACCTAAAGTTGATGTAAACCATGTCCAGTTATCATTAGTTTCATTATCAACAATAACAAACGCTAAATGAAAAAAATCCTTCATTGTCATCTTTGGCTATTGCACCCAAAAGGATACCGCAGTATTTTCCCAACAAGTGAGTTCCATCTAGAAAAAGCATAGGCCTACAACCCCGCTTGAAACCATCAAGAGAAGCACTAAAACAGAAAAACCCACGCTTGAATTATTCTCCATCAGTGTTGATAATAATGATGCTACCTGGGTTAGTTTCAGCAACTTTGGCTGCATACCATACCAATAAATTATAGCTTGCTATATCACTACCATGAAGAATTCCCCTTGCCAACTCTTTACCCATCCAGGCTTGTTTGTATGGCAGACGAACACTGTGGTCACATAATATATCTTGTTATATATTCAATGCTATGTATAGAGGCCGATCCTATAATTTCATTATTATCTTCCAACTGACCCATTTCTTTGATGCTCTCAGGTGAAATGGTGTGTTGATTCCCCCACCACATGTGTGTTCATGTTGTGCTATTTTAATCCTAAATGTAGGGAGGTTTCCATCTCTTAAGGCATGAACACGCCATTGACAATTTTTATCAACACATGTTACAGTCACTCTATCTCTATCGTTTTTTATGAACTGAAAGTTGAAATTGCGTTTGACGGCTAAGTTACACAATGCATCCTTAAAGTCTTTCACATCTTCAAAATGATGAGCAATCATAGTAAACTCAGTTTCTGAATCTCTTGACGGATTACGTATAATTAAAGGTCCTCCATGTAACACTGGCGGTAGCATTAACAATGTTTCCCTGATATGATGAAAAAAGCAAATTGTTAGTTCAATAAATAAACAGAGACACTTTAAAATTGAATGCTTACTACCAAAATCTTAACAAAAAGCAAAAATCTAAACTGCAAAACTGAAAACTAACTACAATCTAACGTGAATAAATGCGAAAACATTTTAATGGGCAAAAAACCAGCATAACGAACGCCGTATCGCATGTGTACACCATTAACATTGAATAGAAAGACAACAGTTATCGCGTAAGCAGAGATATAAAAAAAATGAAAGAATAAAAGATATATGATATTTACGATGGTCTTGATGACCCAGAGCTTCTGTGTTACTATTCACAGTCTCTAACAACATATCAACCACATTTATTTTGAATAACCGGTGAATGTTGCACATTGTTTGGAAGTCATCTTCGAAACTAATGGAAGCCATTGTCTTCTGCTCATCTAGAATTATATACTTAACTCTGACCGAAGAAGCTTCAAGGTGCCAATACGTACATATTTCTTCCAATAATAATTCCCAGCCAATCAAGGTAGTTAAATCTAACACACAACCCTCTTCCTTATATTTCACAATAGTGTAAAACATGTCCATTAGGCCACTGCAGCAACAAAACAAAAAAAAAACCTTTGGTCATAAATGAACAACTTCTGAACATGGTGGTTAATAAAAATAAGATAATAATATAAACAAAATCTCTAGACGATATCGTTGATGTATGGTATGCTCAAGATGAGATGTTTGCAGCTGGTGTAACGTTGCACTGGAGAGCTTTTCTGGACGGGAGAGCCGGTGATGAGGAACGAAGATAGAAATAGTTTTTTACATACTATGGCAAAGAGGTTCAATAATGGAAACAATATGAACAAGAACACCAGCTTCTCCACCATGACACAAGTAGAAGAAGAATGAAACTTTCAAAGCAAGTTTGCAGTACAATGGCCATACCATGATGTGACTTGGCCCCATTATTCCCTCCAAACTTTCTTAAGGGTAGTTTTGGGATTAAACAAAATCATCACAGCTTGGGATGATGGAAGGGACGAATGAATACTAAAAATATAAAAAAAAGGACTGAACATGCATTAATTTTATCGAAAAGACCTAACAGAAAGTTTAAAAAATTTTAGGGACTTAAAAATATTTTTCCCTTGATAATAATACTAAGCACCGGAAGGCTTACATAAGAAACCATCAAGTGACATAAAGCACCGATAACCTTATCCTCTTTTGACAAAATTCAAAGATTCCCCCCCTTTCCCGTTTTGGAACCATACGTCCGTACATAGCACTTGCCTTAGTGGATGTTGCCCAGCTTTCTCTTTTAATTCATTTTTAACCAAAAATTCAGCAACCCAAACCCTGATCCTGACCCTAAAAAGTTGTCCGACATCATGGTGGCTTCTGCATGCAAGTGATGTTTCCACTCCCATTCTTTTTTCTTTACCCCTCTAAGTGCTCAATGGAATCTTTCATAATTTGAGGCACTCTATGAATAGCTCATCACTCTTCCATCTCTTTAAATATCAAAGCCAAGCTTGGGAACTTCTCCACCAAAGAACAAACACAACATGGTTATTCCCAAAGTTCAGCTAGGAAGGCAAGGGCTTGAGGTGCAAGAAACTCCTATACATTCTTCCAACTTTCTTCTTCTTATAACTCTCAAAATTGTGATTGAAATTACATAGCATAAGTTATTTAATTTTCTATTTGGTCTTTTATTCTAGGATGTTTTGTTTTAAAGTTTCAGATCTCTTTTTATTTACATATAGACATTTATGTGTTTATATTTTTTTAAGTACGTTTGTATATTGGATTATTGTTTTTATATAATTTTCTTTAGGAATGGGTTATTTATTAAAAAAGAACTAAGGAATATGTAATTATAAAACAAAACATAATATTATTCATGTTGTATTTTACAGTCATGGTAATAGCAAAGTGGTTAAAACAGCTTGACTTTTATGCTAGAGATCAAGGGTTCCCAATGAATAATTGGATATAATAATAAAAAGTGTATCATTATTTTTGGATAGCTTGTCCATATTACCAAAAAGAAAATCATCTTATATTCTTTTCATTGTTGATGTAAGGAAGTTATATGGCTCAAAAACAGCCATATAACAAAATTTAATTTTGACCAAGTTCTTTGTTAATACAATTGCTCTTTAAATGTAGGTGTCGAAATTGGGATTTGGGTGCATGAGCCTTTCGGGCATATATAATTCTCCATTAAAAGATGAAGATGGAGTGAACATCATCAAGCATGCCTTTGACATGGGTGTTACTTTCTTTGATACTTCTGATGCTTATGGACCCCATTCAAATGAGCTCCTCCTTGGAAAGGTTTCCTTCTTGCCCTCTCTCTATCAAGACTAATTAGCTTAGTTTTTTTTTCCTTCTTTCTTTATATACTATCAAGAGTCAAGACTAATTAGCTTAGTTTTTTTTCCTTCTTTCTTTATATATATATATATATATATATGAAATTCATGTAAAATAGTTGTTAGGTAATTTATATTATAATAAACTATATAATATTGATGAAAATTTATTTTTGATTAACGAGCTATGCATATTTTTCACTGACCCAATAACAGATGTGGCAATTAAAGTATCAAGTGGTAATTATTTATCAAACTATGATATTATAAAAATTATTTCTAAGAGCTACTTTTAAAATCTAAATCATGAACATTAGGTCATGATAATTATCATTTCAATTAATTAATTAATTAAAATTGAAATGCTCATAATGTGTCTTCTCTTCTCTTGTCAAGCGCTTGAACTTTTCTTATGATTCACAAGGAAAAATGTAAAAAAAAAAAATGTAGAATTAATTTATTTTTTTTTTTGAAATTTAATTATTTTTAAAATTCATTTGAGTTATTATTTAATTTTAATTTTTTTAAAATAATTTTTTTGAACCAGAAATATAAAAATATTACTTTTATTACTTTATTATCACTTTAATTTCCACCTTTTTTTTTATGGAAAGAGCCAAAAAGGCTAATAATTTCCACCTATTTTGAAGCAAACAAACTTACTATTGCAGTCGTTGAAAGAAATACCACGTGAAAGAATACAAGTAGCAACAAAGTTTGGAGTGATGCATGCAGCAACAAGTGGAATAGTAGTGAAAGGCACACCAGATTATGTGCGCACATGTTGCCTTGCTAGTCTTCAACGTTTGGGTGTTGACTACATTGATCTTTATTACCAGCATCGAGTGGATCAAACAATCCCCATTGAGCATACCGTTGAGTATTCCACTCTCTTTGAGCCCTATTTATTTGTTTATTTATTCTTTGAATTCTTATGTGTATACCTATTTAAATAAATTATATGTATTAAAAGAAAAAGGTAAAAAAGCTAAATGTTTCCTTGCCCTTTTGTTAATTTTTATTTTGGTCATCCATTTCTATAAAATTATGATTTGAACATCTACTTTTTATTTTTTTAATAATTTAGTCATCGAATATACACTGACTATAACAAGTGGCATACTAGGTGATACTTTTTTTCTCAGAGATAATATATGAGTTAATATGTAACATGTGTGATCGCCATTAACGACGTATGTTTGAATGACCAAATTATAACTAAATTTAAAAGTAAGGGATATAAAAGATGAGACTTAATTATTTAACTTTCATACAACCAAAACTCCTAATTAGAAATTAAAAATTAAATAAAATTCACCACTTAATTAAAGTAAATTTTCAAGATTTGATTACTTAACTTTTAATATAACTAGAATAATTAGATGGATAAATCTCATTCTACTTGGTTAACATTAATTTCAACTTGGTGGATAAATTTTCTGTTAATAAAATCTTATGCAAAAATGCATGGATGGTATTAGAATATATTTACTATTTAAGTTTGTAATAATTAGAGTTATATAACGAGCACATATGAACTAATTGTTGGTCATTATGATCTTGATCTATTATTTAACATAGTATCATAAGCCATATACCTGGATAAAACCCCCTTTTTAAAGACGGATTCACAATGGAATGATAAAAATAAAAAATAAAAAAATAAGAGAGAAAATATTTATAAACTCTTCATGTCAGTTTTACTCTTAATTATATAAACTTCTTTATCATTTAATATAGAATATTACCTTAATAATATTATTAATGTACAAAATAACTTAAATAATGATATAACTCAATATATTGCTATAGCACTAATAATAAATTATTAAATATCAATTCACAAATCATTGCTTAAAAGATTAGGCACACAACTTTTAATTAATTAATTAATTAATTAATATTGAATGTAACTCTTATTATTAGGTCAGGGAGATGAAGAAGTTGGTGGAAGAGGGGAAGGTGAAGTACATGGGACTATGAAGCAGAGCCCTGATACAATTAGACGATGCTCATGCTGTGCATCCAATTACAGCATTGCAAGTTGAGTGGTCTCTTTGGACCAGGGACATTGAAGATGAAATACTTCCACTTTGCAGGTTTGACACTGCCAGAACCTATAGATATTATATGTTTTCACAACCTATTATTATTATTATTATTGATGATGATGATGATGATGAGTATGAACCACAAGATCGAATTCTTGACATTTGAGTGGAAGGAAAGAAGGGTAGGAAATACTAGATCTCCTATTCTATGGGTGACCACTATTTTAATTATTTTTAAATTTTTTATTTTATTGTTGTTATTCGTTAAAAATAAAATCTATAATCTAATCAATAAAATGTAAAAAACAAATTGAGTTAATGTATACTTGCCATGTATAATTAATAGATATGGGTAATACGAAAACATTGGTTTAATTAAGAAGAATTCAATTATTTTTGTTCTTTGTTGAATTAGAATAAAAAAAAAATGTATTACTAATAAATTGGTTAATATTAATTAACGAATGGTTATATCAATAAAATTAGTTATATCATAAAAAGAAGAGATATTTTGGATTTATTTTCCTATCGAAAATTGTCCTTATTTGAAATAACTTTCATAAAATTTCTTTTGGTTCACATTTAAGGGAAAAATATTATGAAATATTGGTTTTGTAATATTCCAATGATCTATTATATGTTAAGTTGTAGGATAATAATAGCATTGCAATAAATACCAATAAAATAAAAGTTGTACAATACATATATAATGCAATTAAAAGCTAATAAAAATTATTTGAAGGGTAATATAAATCTATATATTACATTTTTTCATGCAGAGAGCTTGGAATAGGTTTGGTTCCATATAGTCCACTTGGGCGTGGTTTCTTTGCAGGGGAAAGCAGTGGTAGAAAACATCCTTCAAATGGTCGGTATATTAATTAATTTTAGCATAAAAGCTAACTTGATTTTGTGTACTTTAATTTAATATTGTTATACTGGAAATATTTAATATATTCAGAAATAAAATATAGATAAACCACGTCCTCCCTCTTTTTTTAAGATGTAATTTTCTTGCACTTAATTTTTATTAGGAAATTTCTAATTTACAGTTCTCTTTTGATATTTTACACCAATTGATCTCAATCATAACAAAATTTTAATATATTGGGAGAGGTGGCTAGTCCTATAACTCTCGTCATTGCATGGCAACATTTTGGCAATGTTAAAGTGTTTTTTTAATGTGCATTTGAGTGATGAACTTCATTTTCACACAAATTATAAATTTTTCTATTTTTTTATCTATATTTTATTTTCAACATAGTATCACAGCCAAAGAACACACTTACACTAATTAGAATTCTTCTAACCTTGCTTTGCTATTTTTATTTCAACATAATATAGTCTATGTAGATCTCTTCTTTTACCATTAATACTTATCTAAATATAAATATAAAAATAATATTGATTATTATTAATTTATATAATTTTTAGGTTTCATCATCCAAGGTTTCAAAGGAGAAAACCTAGTGAAGAATAAGGTTTCTGTATGAAAAGAGTGGCAAATTTGGCTTCTAAGCATAACTTCTCCCCCTCAACTAGCCTTGCATGGCTTCTTCATCAAGGTCATGATGTCATCCCCATACCAGGTTGGTTTCTTATAATATAATCATGTGTTTAATTAATTAATTAATTAATTGAGATGGATGAAAAATAAAGTTTATTGATTATTTATTACTTTCACAAAATATTATTATATAAATATATTATTCATGAAATACTTTTTAAATATATCCTTTGTGTGTTTTTAAGGAACAACCAAAGTACACAATCTTGAAGAGCAATGCTAGGGTCTCTAGTGTAAAACTAAGTGAAGAGGACTTGAAGAGTTTCAGATGCAGTGTGTATTGAAGATGTTGCAGGCCCTAGAACTTATGGACATGTTGAATCACACTCTTGGAGTATGCAAACACCCCACAGATCGACTAGTTTGTAAAATGACGTTTCTACCCTTGATTGACAAGTTTGTAAAATTCTTAGAATACTTAATTTAATGTTCTTTCATAAGCCAAAATGGAGCTAAATTGAACTTACTTACAAATAGTATATCATGCATGTTGTATTTATTTATAATGTATTTATGCATGGTATTTGTAAACTTTTATTGAATGCATGAAAAGGAGATATAGTATATATATATATATATATTATTACACGTAAGAGATGTCACCAAAGTTTTAAGTATTATTAGGAGGCCTCTTCTTCATCTTCACTGTTAGGGAAAGGTGATCAGTCATATCCTCCCTCACTCCTCAACCACTAACATGTGCATTCACGGATACATGATATCCAAAATTTATCACATATTTGATATTTACATAATACTATATAATAAATTTATCTCTGAGTGCATAAGTAATTTTAAAATTAATATAATTAAAGTCAGTATAGATACATATTTTGCAATAAATAATTATATAAATTTGATTTCTCAATAATTATAGATAAACATAGTTTACTAAAATATTTAGACATTGCAGAAATGAAAGTAGGTAAGGAGAAAGAAATAGCTGCTTCAATCTTGAAAGGTGCCCGACTAGAGACATAACCTTTACCCACCACCATAGTGATGAGGGTTATGTCAGTTTGCTTTTGCACAATCTTTGGATTATATATATATATATATATATATATCAAATGATAAAACACACTCAAGTGTTCTGTTTGAATTCAACTCTCATGAGTTTTATAATTTACATGCTTTGAAAATACTATCTTTGAAAACATCTTGAATCTGCTCTACATAAAATCATTCATGTGATTGATTGTGTATAAATGCTAAAAGAATTTGATAAAAGTGACATGTACGTGGACATATGGTATATCATCATAATAGTATAATACAAGATTAATAATATATTTATATTTTAATATTTAAAATGAAAGAAATAGTTTTAAGTTCAATTTTGATGTACTAATATAAATATACTTGCCATCTCAAAGGGTCAAATTATGGAAAGGTTTTACTCCACTAGTTGTCATACGTCCAAATAGATTGATAGAAAAGCATGCTTGATGCACCAATCTTTTTAGAATTAGATATCCACTACAGTAAACATATAAATAAATAAATAATGAAATAAAAAGAAGTTCAAAGTGCAGCATAAAGAAATTGTATATATTGCCAAATTAATTAAACATACCTTTAATCTCCACATCTGTTAAAGTTTTCCTCCATGCTCCCCATGAGTGAAGTATTTCCCATCAACAAAGTCCTCACTAATCACCTACATCCCAACCAAAACTCTTTTACTAGAATTTAATTAAATACTATGGAGCACACACATAGCAATATTATTAAAATTTTGTCAAAATCTCAATTTTTGAATTAAATGTGAACATTTTAAAATCAATTCTATTTTCACTCCTTAATTTGGATATCCAAAACTCCAAATCCTATAAATCAAACATACTATATATATCAGTGTAAGATGATTACGTTTTGAGTGAAAGACAAGAGCATATAATCTTTTCCAAGAATAAGATTCTCCGGAATATCTTTTTCTTTCGTTTTGAGCTCCATATTCCTCTTCCTATAACCATAATGATCAAATTAATAAATATTAAAATAAAGAAATAAATAGTAAAGCTCATGTGTATACATACCTTTAATTGATTTAAAGAAGGGGAATCACCAAGGAACAAGAGCAAGTGTTATGAGCATTGGCACTGAATCCTCTCCTGGTATCATCATCTCAGTTATGTTACTACAAATGAAGTCAATGGTGATGTTTTGATCATCATCATCATCATCATCATCATCTTTCATTTGTTTCAATAACACATCAACCACATCATTGAGTTCACCAATTTCATCACCATTATTGCACTTGATCATCTCTTCAATGATCTTCTCTAAGAGCTTCATTGTTCTTTTCTTTGCTCAGCATGTTCTGTAAATATATGTCAAACAATTTGTGCTGATATTATGAGAGTTCTAATAAAAAGCTCATCTTTTAGGGTTTTAAAATATATTAATTTTTAATAGAGTTATATTTAGATTGCAAATCTTAGTCAAAATATTATGGTCAATTAATCAAGCTTTACTAAATGCAATGAGTTAAAATAAAATAAAATAAAATAAAATAAAGGTGACATAAGATAGTTTACTCCAAATAGAATGAATTTAATTATATTAAAAATATAATCCATATTAAAAGTTCTTCCAAATTTAATTCTTTCATTCCAAAATTAAATTTTAAATACTCATAATTTGATTTTGTAATCAAGCTACAAGACACACATAATTCTTAGTACTATATCCAACTCATGAAGTGAACAATATACCATTGATTTGGAAAAATGGAGACTTAGGTAAGTGTTTTATAAATGTACTAAGTGGGCTACCCTATAAGGCCTTACAAAGACCTTACAGGTAGTACTTTACGACGAAGTTACCTATAAGGCATATGACCTTTTATTTCAAGGATCTTATGACCTATTTTTACACTTGAAAGAAATTGCCATAAAGGGTTAGATATAAAAAGGATATACTAAGGTTTTACGGGAAACTTTTGATGGCGGTAAAGGAATAAAGGGAAGACTTTCGAGAATTCTCTCGCAAACAAGGGCATCAAGCATCACAAGGATTTAGGGGCATCAAGGAAGCCGTTGAGAGGCATTCTGATAGTGTTCGTAGAAGACTCAGTGGCTCGTGATGGTTTGTCATCAATGTAGGATCGGGGAAGCTTTGAAGAGTTTCGATGTCTTCTATATTGTCTCCTTGAGTTGGTGTTTGGGCATCAGGTAGAACCTAGGGTTTCATTCTTAAAAGACTTGGTTGTGGGCCTTTAATCTTTCATCAATTTTTATAATGTATTTTTACATTTTTGAATTCAATTATGTGTTTTGATTATCTTGTAGTCCATTGTAGTGATAGACTAAATTTAATGTTTGATATACGGTGACAATTGAGAGAGAGGCACTATGCATAGGCATATTATAATTGAAGAAGACATGAGCCGCCTAAAGTAGGGCACTTGAGTCGACTTTCCAAACCCTATGTTTCTTCAGGAGTGATTAAGATTAGTGTTCTTGTAAATGCAAGTGTAGGAGTTTGAAGAGGAGTTTTGATAGTGGTGTCAAGCGGGCCGGCACGCGCACTGGGCCCAACTATCGGCTCCAGACGCGACTATCGAGTCGTGCTCGCTGGCCGCTACGAGGCCGTGCCACAGGTCGGCCCGATGCATCCAAACCTGTCGGCCCGACGTACCTACGCTAATAGTATTTATATATATATTTAAACCCTACGAAAAATATATCACCCTAAATTGCTATATTAAAATATCAGGAAAATTCAAAAACATAGAACTAAGCCTATTGATTAAAACATATCACAAAAAATATCAGAAAAACTTGCATTTGACACATGTCGCACATGTTGGACTGAATGGCAGCCACGTGCGTGTCGCACGCGTCAAACCCCAACATGACGTCTGGGCCAGCCGGCCGGGCCTCGGCTCACATGTCTAGCAATCGCTTAGGCTAAGCCCCAGACTTTCGATGCGGGGGCCGCGCGTGTCGGGCAGCGGCCCATTTGACTTTCACTAGTTTTGATCTCTCTATATGGGATTAGGGTTACTGCTTGAGAGAAGGATTAACTACTCATCAATCACACGTTAATCTTTGAAGGTTCACTAGTGCGATCGTAGGATAGCTTTGTATCGATCAGTGTGGACCGATTATTGCTTGTCTTGAGAGAGAGATAATGTGTTTCAAGAACTCTCTTAGTTCATTGAATTGTAATTGCCAGTTCAACCTTGTCCAATGCTTCATTATTAAGCCCGGGAAGTCTATACGCCCGACACCTTCACCCCACGCTTGATTGCCTTCTTAGCTAGTACTTTTCTCGATTAGTTTCCTTTACTTTCGTCTTCTTTCTTTAGTCCAACCTAGCGTTTGCTTTGTAGGCTACGGGATAATAGGGTGAATGGCTAGTACTAGTTCTCCTTAATTTTGTCGTGGGATTGACAACTGCGTTCATTGCACACTATACTATTTGATCATCACATGCACTTCGTTTAGTTTAATGGTGACATTAGTCTCCATAAAAGAGATATTCTAAGACATGTTAAAGAGCATGAAAAATTTTCAAGTTTGTCAGAATTCAAGAGCAGCTCATATAAAGTTTCATTAATAATGGCATTGGAATTTATGTATACCTTCAAAGACGTGTGTGAAAGGTTGTCCCAGGAAGTTTAATTGGAAGACATATTAAACCTTTAATGAATTCTAAATTATTTCTCCAACAACTTGAAGTCCTCACCAGGCTAAAGATCCCAAACAACACTATAATCAATGCTTGAAAGATGACCGATAATTTCATGACTAAATGTTAAATCCAAACTTTTAATTTGATTATATAATATAACAATAAACAATTGCATATATAATAATCAAATGGCATCTTCATTTATTACTACTAGGCATTTGTCAAAAACAGAGCATTTGTTAAATATATTGATATGACTCTATATGTGTTTAATTCTTTTGTAACGTTAGTAATAGTTAAAAGCAGATAATTTTTATTGTATTGTCCAAAATTTATGAGAGATATCTTGAGGTCCAATTTATCCAGTTAAATAAATACACTTAAATTTGAATGAACTCGATTGACTAAACAATAGTTATTAACATTGATAATGGCTTAATACTAATTATATATATATCATAATGCTGTATATATCCAATGGCAATCTTACTTTTGCGGGTTGTCTGCACTAGAGATATTTCAATGACACTGTTTAACTAACCAAAAGGGCAGAAAAATCTTTTATTTTTATTTTTATCCTATCTAATATTTTTATGAATCTAAAGAGAAGTACTCTGCTATAGATACGAGAGAAGGAATAATAATCTTTTGTGATACAAAACTAACACAAGAATAAAAGATATATATATATATATATATATATTTAAATGATGTACCCTCTTTGGCTTCATTTTTGCATATAAATTTGTTGGCCATCACTCCATGTGATGAAAGACAAAGCTAGGAGGTTCTCAAGGTCTCTTGTGATGATCTCGTGTCAGAGGACTTTAAAGAGGCACCAACAAGACCATGCACTCTCTTGTGAAGATTTCATTAATTTGGGTATTGAAGACTTGCTAGCTCCAACCAATTATAGACCTTGATGAAAGGGTATGAAAAGTCCTTCCATCGTTTGCTAACACCACCTTGTTCACCTCTGAATCACTAAGAATTATGATTGGCCTCCTAATATGCTAAAGTGATCTTGAAAACCTTTTCCATATCAGAAATTAAATTAAAAAGTAGGCAAAATGTTCTAGAATATCAATATATATGAAAGTTTGCATTAATATATATATATATATATATAAAATCTCAAATGGTTAAGAAAATTAAGTCTTTTTTCCTTAACAAGTTTCTAAATGGCAAACCAAAATGTTATCTTATTGATAATAACGTCATTGATGAATGATGATGACTTTGATACAGGACTACTAACATGTGCTAACTATATATGACACCAAAAATCGACCAAGCAGAAAGTGCATTAATATAAATACAACAATATAAAGAGCAAACAATACTAGTGTGTCAGCTACATTACAAAACGAGTCATAGTACTTATTTTGGCTTTTTGGTTTATCACATAAGCGGTTTCTTATAATTACCCAAATATGTATGTTGAGACTAATTGAAAAATCTTTTTATATATGAAATATAATTAATAATTATTTTAAAAACCTTTAGAAAAGTTTCATTGTAGAAATTGAAATTAAAATTATTGAGACAATATAGTCATTGATAAAGGGTTTGCAAAAGCTTTTGAAAGATTTAATATTTTTAAATTAATTTATGTAATTAAACAAAAATAATCCTTATAAGTTGGATTCTTTTTGTCTAATGTCATAGGCTGTAATCAACTTAATATTAGAGATCCTGCTGATATAGAAATAAAATTTGAGTTCACAATAAATATAATTACCACAAGAAAGAATTAATTAGAAAAACCTACCATAGTTGTTTTGTTCTCAAAACAAGATCTCAAAATAGACAATATCTAATTTTGTAGGAAAATATAAATAAAAAATAAAAGAATATATTTTTAGAAAAGATTTCAAACCAAATTAGAATCAGAACAAAACATTTCTTCCCAACTAGAATGAAAACATCATCAAATCCATTTCGAAAATTATGACGAAAAATGATTCATAAAACAAACACAGAGTGAAAGACTCTTAACAATAGACATCATCATAAGAAACCTTCATATTAGTCAAAAAACTATACACCATTGGCTCACCAACTCCTCTCTCAAAACCATTAGCCTATAACATGATTATTAGAAGTTGTAAAAATGCCAAGAATGGAGACTGAGGTTGGTGAAAGAATTGCCTATAAAAAGGCAATGGTGGAAGCACATTCATCACAGCTTAAGTGAATGAGAGTGTGAGAATGAAAAAGTGAGAGTAATATTTTTTTTTTGAAAGTTGATATTTTTCCTAGTATAAGAAAGAATAGTGTTTTTGTAACTCCTAAAATTTTTCTACTTAGTAAATTTTTTTTATAATTGCTCGTGGTTTTAACCCTAATTTTTAGTGGTTTTTCACACAATATTTGTGTGTCTTTTATTTTTTTAGGATTTTTTTCTTATTTTGCTTTGTTGTGATCCTGCTTTATTTGATCCTATATTTTTATAACAAGTGGTTTCAGAACTAGATTTGGTTGTGTATATCTACTTATCATATGTTTTGTGACTGCCACTATAAGTGGATCATCAACATCAGAAAATAAGTTAGACTATTATTCACCCATTGAAAGAATTGATTACTGCTTTTGAAGAAATTTGTAATAGAAGCAATGGCGTCAACATACAAGATTGAAAAATTCAGTGGGAGTAATTTCTCATTGTAGAAGCTGAAGATAAAGGCAACCCTGAGGAAGGATAATTATTTAGCGGCCATTTGTGAAAGGTCAGTTGAGGTCAAAGATGACAAGTGGAATGAGATGGATGGGAACGCCATTGCCAATCTTCATCTGGAGCTTGCTGATGGAGTTCTAACAAGTATAACAGAGAAGAAGACGGTGAAGGAGATATGAGATTACCTGATCACTAAGTTGTACGAGGTCAAGTCACTCCATAACAAGGGTTTTTAAGAGGAAGCTATACTTTGCGTATGTCACAATGATGAAGCACTTGAACAATCGGAGGCCTTGACAGTGATGAGAGGAAGATCAACAGAACGTGGCCTCAGTGCGAGCTACAATCATGGCTGATCAAAGTCAAGGAGTAAGAAGACTTTCAAGTGCTACCACTGTGATAAGAAGGGTTACTTGAAGAAGGATTATTGGAGTATAAATAAGAAAGATTCCAATCCTCAAGGAAATGTTGTAAACACTTTAGATGATGAAGATGCCATGGTGTGTGAAGCAGCAACGACAACATGGAAAAGATTTGCGGATGTGTGGCTTCTTGATTCAGCAACCATGTTTCAAATGACATCTCGAAGAGAATGGTTCCATTGTTATAAACCTATCTTTGGGGGATCTGTGTACAACTGTAATGATCAAGCCCTGAAAATTGTTGGTATTGCCACCATCAAACTGAAGATGTATGATGGCACTGTTCGCACCATTCAATAAGTTTGACATGTGGAGGGTCTGAAGAAGAATTTATTGTCTATAGGGAAACTTGATGATCTTGGTTGCAAAATTGAAGTCCAGACAAGATTATGAAGGGAGAAACTTTATACATACTAAAAGGAGAAACTTTGCAAGAAGGAGAAGCCTCGGTTACCACAAGTAGTCTAAATGAAAGATTCACAATGGCACAGCACAGAAAACTCAGACATATGTCAGAGCAAAGAATGAAGATTCTTGCAGAGAGAAATCAACTTCAAGTTCTCACGAAGGTAACACTACCCTTTTATGAACATTGTATTGTGAGCAAGAAGCATCGACTGAAGTTCAATACATCTAATTCTAGAAGCAAAGCAATTCTAGAATTGGTTCACTCTGATGTGTGGCAAGCATCAGTTACACCACTGGGAGGAGCAAATTACTTTATATCATTTATTGAAACCTATTCCAGGAAATGTTGGGTGTATCCTATCAAGAAGAAGGTAGATGTATTTCAAGTCTACAAATTTTACAAAATGTGGGTGGAACTTGAATCTAGCGAGAAGATCATGTGCTTGAGGACAGATAATGGAGGAGAATACACATGCAAAGAATTTGATGAATTCTGAAAGCAAGAAGGCATTAAAAGGAAGTTCACTACTGCATACACTTCTCCACAAAATGTAGTGGTACAGCAGATGAATACGACTCTTTTAGAAAGAACCAGAGCAATGATGGAAACTGCAAGCTTAGACAAGAAGTTTTGGGCAGAAGCATTAATCAACAATGCCTGTTATATGGTGGATTGAGCTCCATCAATTGTAATTAAGATGTGGACTGGTAATTCAGTTGACTATTCAAACCTTCATATATTTGGAAGTCCTATGTATGTAATGTACAATACCCAAGAAACCACAAAGCAGGATCCTAAATTCAAAAAATGTATGCTCTTAGGTTATGCTGATGAAGTTAAGGGGTATCGCCTGTGGAATCCCACTGCCCACAAGGTTGTAATCAGTAGGGATGTTATTTTCATAGAAAACAAAGAACAAGATCAAGCAGATGGTGAAAGCACTTCAAAAGAAAACACAGAGGCTCAATAGTACAAGTAGAAAAAAGAGCTGAAGCTACACCAGAGCATGAGGTACAAAAGCTAGCTGAATCTGAAGTTTCAGAAGTTCGACGGTTAACTCGTACAATAAAGACATGAAGTTGACATTCTGATTATATTTGGAAGGTACCATTGTATACTGTTTTCTAACTTAGGATGGAGAGCCATCAACTCTTCAAGAAGCACTGAATAATCCACATGTATCTCAGTGGATGGAAACACTACAAGAAGAAATTGAAGCTCTTCATAAAAATAGGGCATGGGAACTGGTGTCACACTATAAGGGTAAAATCCTATCGGTAACAAATGGGTCTACAAGTTCAAGCATAGTAGTGATGATCAAGTAGACCTTTATCATGCTGGATTAGAAGTGAAAGGATATGTTCAAAAGGAAGGAATTAACTTTAACAAAATATTTTCACTTGTAGTTCGACTCACAATAGTCTGAGGAGTCCTGGTGATGTGTGCTACATTTAACTTGCAACTTGACCAGTTAGATGTCAAAACTGCGTTTCTTTATGAAGATCTTGAGAAAAAGATTTATATGCTCCAACTAGGAGGATTTGAAGAAAAAGGTAAGGAGAATTTGGTTGGTAGGTTGAACAAATCTTTTTAACGGTCTAAAACAGGCACCAAGATGTCGGTATAAGAGATTTGATTCCTTCAACATAAGCCTTGGATACAACATACTCAGTTTAGACCCTTGTACATATATCAAGAGGTTTGAAGATGAATATTTTGTCATGTTATTGTTGTATGTTGACGACATGTTAGTAGTAGGCCCCAACAAAGATCAAATCAAAAAGTTAAAGGCACAATTGGCTAGGGAATTTGAAATGAAGTACTTATTACATGCAAACAAGATTCTAGGGATGCAAATTCACTGAGATAGAAATAATAGAAAGATTTGGCTTTCTCAGAAGAATTATCTGAAAAAGATCTTGTGGCATTCCAACATGTAAGACTGTAAGCCAATTTCTACCCCATTTTTTGTTAATTTCAAGTTATCCTCAAGCATATGTCCTAGCAGTGAAGAAGAGAAGATGGAGATGTCTTGAGTACCGTATGTATCAACATTGGGAAGTCTAGTGTTCACCATGATTTGCACAAGACTAGACATTGCACATGCAGTGAGAATGGTAAGTCGGTACATGGCGAATCCTGGTCGAGAGCATTAGAATGTTGTCAAGAGAATTCTCAGATATGAAAATGGAACCTCAAATATTGCATTATGTTATGGGGGATTAGAGTTTAATGTCAGTGGATATGCTGATGTAGCTTATACAGGTGATCTTGATAGAAAACAAATCCACTACATGATATGTGTTCACACTAGCAGGAGGAGCTGTAAGCTGGGTTTCAAACTATAGTCAGTCATGGCTATGTTAAAGACAGAAGTAGAGTATTTGGTATTTACACAAGCTAGTAAAGAAGTAGTGTGGATGAAGATGGTGTTGGAAGAACTCGAGCACAAACAAGAGAACATTACTCTATATTGTGATAACTAGAGTGCTTTGCATCTTAGGAATCCGACATTTCATTCAAAGAAAAAACATATTAGAGTTTAGTACCACTTCATTCATGAGAAATTAGAAGAATGAATAGTGCACATGCAGAAGATTCATACCAAGGACAACTTAGAAGACTTCATGACAAAAGCAATCAATATTGATAAATTCATATGGTGTCAATTCTCTTGTGGCTTGATGGAGATGTAAGTAATATTGAGTGGTAAGATAGACAAATGGTGTGAAGATGTGATTGATTCTCAATCAAATCTTCAAGTGGGAGAATTGTCAATAAAAATCAATACCACAAAAAAAAATATTGGCTCACCAACTCCTCTCACAAAACCATCAGCCATAACATGATAAAAAAATTAAAAGTTGTAAAAATGTCAAAAGTGGCGCAGGGGTTGGTGAAAAAATTGCCTATCAAAAGGCAATGGTTAAAGTTTGTTCATCACATCTTATTAAGTGAATGAGAGTGTGAGAGTGAAGAAGTGGGAGAGAAAATAGATGAGTGGGAGTAAAAAATATTTTTTGAGAGTTGGTATTTCACCTAGTATAAGAGAGAGTAGTGGTTTTCTCCTTATTATTAGAGAGAGTTTATAACTCCTAAAATTTTCCCACTTAGTAAATTCTTCAATCCTTGCCCGTGGTTTTTACCCTAATTATTTAGCGGTTTTCCACATAATATTTGTGTGCTTATTTTTTAGCATTATTTTTCATTTCTTTTGTTGTAGTGCTGCTCTATTTGATCCTACATTTTTTATAACACTTCAACTCATTCAAATCTAAACCCTTAAACCCTAAAAGTGATAAAATGTTAAACGAAACACCATCAATGTTTTTCATTACACAATCAAGTAAAATGAATTCACAAACCAAATCCAATAAAAAAATAATTAAGCAATGAAAACTCTTAACACTAAACATCCTCACAAAGTAAACAAAAAAACTCTTATTTTGATTCAAACCATCAATGCTAAACCCCAAAATGAAAACCAAACACAAAATTAATAAAAAACCAATGAAACCTCTTACTAGTAAACCTCATAAAAAACAAAACCTACTTCTCATTCAAACCCTAAACCCCAAAATCCTATGAAAGAGAGAAGATAATGAAAGAAAGAGTAATCTTACAAAGCAGAATGGTTGTGCATGAATTTCAAAGGGTTAGAGGAACAATTGCAAGCAATGAACTCAAGAGCCTCTCCAATCAAAGGCCATCCCAAACTCCCATTTGGAATCCTTCCTTTGTTTCCATTATTATTCACTCTTGAAGACATCAGCATCATCTCCATCTTTTTCTTCTTGTTCCACCATACACAAGAGTACCACCATAAACTGACAGTGCACACCAAAATCAAAGATCCTACAACCTAATCCATCCCTCCCTCACAATGTTTATCCCTTATGGCTCATTATGTGCATGTGCTATATATGGATAGATAATGGGCTAATTTACCAGAAAGTCCCTAAAAAATTACAAACTTTTATATCGGTAATTATATTTTTAATTTATTTTTTAGGTCTCTCCTTTTTAGAATTTTTACTCATAGAATAGATAGTGCTTAAACCAACTAAATAAAAACTTCAAGATTCACAAGAAAACTTTTGGCATAATACTGTAATCCAGATGAAGCTAAAATAAAAATCCATTTCAAACTCCTCACTAAAGCTATCTTTCCAAAAAGGTATTTAAATTCATAAAGGAGGTCCAACAATTCAAAGATTTGATAAAAGAAATCATGGTTTTACAAAAACTATAATCTAACACCATTCTTAAAGATAATAGCCTGAAAAACTTCTATGACCTTAGTCGCAATGGTGACTAAGTCCTGAGCCATCAAGGTCTTTATAAATGGGACCCCTTGCGATGACCTTGATGTTGGTTTATTGAGACCCCTTGCGGTGACCCCAAGTTCTCAGTGTTACCCCATTAGGACTTCTACACATCACTAGATAAGGGCGTTATAAATGGGATCCCATGCCGCCTCGATAAGACGGACCATGGAGACTCCCTACCACTATAGTAGGTTAATGCTAGAGCCCCGTTCACCATAAAAAACAACCCCCGTCAGAACATCAAGAACGTAGGCCAATACTTTCATGTATATGTTCAAGACCGGCCGGTATTCGAATAATACAATTCAAGTGCAAACATATCAAAATGTCCACCTTTAGGACAATCATTTACATTTCATGAATGAAGATCATTTTCATAACCATAAATTTCAAAAGCATGAATACGTTGGGCCTAAGCCCCTTGATCACCATCATCAATACCAATCAAATATATATATATATATATAGCTATAGACCGGAATACCTCAAACAAGGTTTTTCATATATAAAAGCTTAGCAAATAAAATCCATGGTTCAATGTCCCACATTAACCATGTTTTACAAAATCAACCATATTTGACAAAATCATTCAATTTACTCATAAGCATGAAATATAAGCTTATAGGCATACACAAGAGTATATATTTGCAAGTCATCAACACTTCTGAATGCAAAATACAATTATGAACATATAATCCTTATAGAGAAAATCAATAGAAATAAATCATTCAAATATGAAAGAATTATAAAGTTTGTCATGAGAATTTATAAACATCATAAGCAAATGCATGAGCCACTTTAAAGCTAGAAGAACTATGTGTTGAAGACGACATTTCCACTCACACGCCCAGGAATTTCATATAAATAACATAATAACTCATTTCAAACTGATCAAAACATTGATTTAAATATGATAAAACTGAGAACAATTTTATCAAACTATTAAAATCACTTAGAGATCCTAATAGAACCATGCATTTCTACATAACCCACTCACAAACTTAGTAGACTAGTTTTCCCCAAAAAGATGCTACTCTTCCACCAGCTCCTTTCCTCAAGCCAAGCTTTCACCACCTAACTAAAACACACACACACAAATCCAATTAACAAGAAGATAAGCAACAAGGAAAACACGAAGAAGGGATGCATAAAAGAAAACCATAAACCTATATGTAATGCAAATCTAGTAGAAACTTAGGTTGACTCAAACTTTAGTCCAATGAATTTCAAGGAATTTCCATGGAGATCAACTCCATTCAAGACCAAGGAGATACAAGAAAGGAGAAGAATTCTTCGGTGCTATAGTAATACTGCTATACACCCGATCTTAAACACAATGGGGGTTCATGAATCCAACAAGATTGAAGGAAAGAAAATACACTTGAGGGACACAAGTGTATGTGCCGATCGCATAATAAATTGTGTGTAAAAGCAGAATGTCGGTCCACAGGGAAGAAAGTAAATACTAGTAGTAACCCTAAACCTGAAAGATAGACTAAGTGATTAAATGTTGTGTGTGTGAACAAAATCAAGAAAATATAAGAAAATATAAAAAATAATATGAGAGACATCAAGGAAGAAAGCGATGTCAGGGAATAGCATCCCTTTGAGGTTATAGAGTGCAGGACAAAGGTTGTTTATCCATTCAATCCTATTTAAACTGAGAGATTTTCAAAAATATACGAGACCCCAATTTCTTAGACAAAGAGTAATTGAATAGGTGCAGAGCCGATACAGACATTCACGCAATCACATTAACACTCTATGAAATCTTATTGTGAGCTAATGATAATCTCTTAAGTAGATAACCTCCCTTGTAGAGAGAGATTATCCCTAATCCAAATATAGAGTAAAGATATGATTTCTCCTAAAATCCACTCTGCGTGATTGCAAAGAGCACAAAAATTATCACTAATCCACTTGGAAAGAGATTATGGGAGACGAAGTCTCCAACGTACCCTAACCAGAGGTGCACTCACTATCCTCTTCAATTGCGGTATGTCTATACTAGGTGAGAATTTATTCTCATGACATAGGACACCAAACATGATAGTTGAGGCTTTTGTTTCATTAGCAAACAAGCATTCAACCACGTAATTAGATTCAAATAGAAATGATTGCAATTAAGAAAGTAATTAAAGCATCCAACGCCCAACAAGTAATGTCAAAAGTATAAACCCTAGAGTTCAACTATGCCCAAAAATCTACAAATTAGCCCTTCACTAATGGAGGGCAAGTATCCAAGATATAAATAATAGGAGGAAACATGAAAGCCATGAACACTTGAAGGCTACAATCTTCAATCCCCTTGAATGTTGATCTAAATCTGCCTTGAAATCACACCTTAAGTGCTGGAGATTCGTCTCTTATCTTCCCTAAATTCATCTCCAAGAACATCCCCAAATGAAAAGAATTCTATGCCCTAAAAATCCTCATAAGTTCTATTTGTACCTGACTGCTTACGGGCGTAAGGACATGGCCATAAAGGAGCTGGAGAAGACGGTTGCTAGCCTTACGAGAACATTTATTGCCATAAGTCATGTCTATAAGGTCTTCTATTTGTGTTATGATCCAACATGTGGTCGTAAGCGATGGACCGTTAGCTTCACTGTCCTATTTCTTGCGACGACCTTTATGGGCAGAAGTTATAGTCATAAGCTTCTCTAGTCCTTACGAGCGTAATCCTTGCCCATAAGGTCCTCTGAAACCCTCTTATGAGCATAAGCATGCCAGCAGGTCCTTTGGAATTGACTTACGGACGTAAGGTTGGCCGTAAGATGCCCGTAAGCCACCCAGTTTGCCTTGTCTTTGTTCAAATGATGCCGAGAAAGCTCCAACTTCATCGTTTGAGATCTGAAATGCTTCTTTTGGCTCTCTCTCTCTCATCTTGAAATGCTACCCTAGACTTGAGAATGTGAAACACGCTAGATTTAGCATCAAATTTCACAGTACAATTCGAATACATGCCAAATGAGTGTACAAAGTGATATAAAATACATGTATGTTGTACACTCATCAAATTTCCTGACACTTAAGCTTTTTCTTATCTTAAAGCAAAAAATAAAACATTACAAACCAAGTAGAGAAAGTGCAAGGCATCTGGTGCTTAAGAATTTGGGAGTTTCACAAGTAGTTCGGGTTTCAATAATACAAGGGTGGTAAAAACATCAAGTTCTAAAAATAGTGAACACTGCATTCAAGATTATCATTATGTGTGTGTTACAACTCTCTACTTCACTTCTTTTGACCTAGAAGACTTCACTAACAAACTTTCACAAATAAATTCTTATTTGCAAGGTGGTAGTTTTACACATTTACTGGGGTAGCCCTTTCCGACGAGCGCTCATTGAGTAGCTTTCACACTTTAAGAGAGGTAGCTCTTTCCACATCTTTTACCAAAATACGGTAGCTTTCACTTACATAAAGAGGTAGTTTTTTCTCTCATTAGGGCATACATAATATCTAACTTATCGAGAGTAGCTTCACACTTCTAATAAGGGTAGCTCTTTTCGTTCCTTAACTTGTTCTTGATCTCTTTTCTTTTCAAAATAAATTCTTTGAAATTTGCAAAAATGTTTTTTTTTTCAATTTAACCATGAGAAGTACAATGAATAAAACTAAAATAAGTCCAAAACGGTCTAAGTTGCTACAATAGAAAAGTTGTGTGCACTAATTAGGAAAATCACCAAGAATAGAGTGCACACTAAAAAAAATAGAACTCAAAATGGAACAAAATTGTATGTGTCCGCCCTAATACTAAGAAACTCCCACAATATTACAAATGCACTGTCATAAGTCAAACTTTACATGTAAAAGAGTTAATAATGAAACTTCAACCCCTCCCCCACACTTAATTCATACATTGTTCTCAATGTGTGTAAATATAAGCATGCAAGGCAATGTAAACAAAATAGGGGGTGAGTGGAATACAATTACTTCCCCTGTTTAATTTGAAGAGTTCATTGATGCCTAGAACTAGCCCAGTGTGTCTAGTTGAGGTGCCCTAGCAGTTGGGCATCACTCAAGATCAAGAAATGACTGCGTGAGCATCCCTTTATAATTGAGTATGTTGGGTGTTACAAATAAGTCCTATGAAGTATAAGGAAAGAACATTAAAGCTCAACAAAATAAAATAACAAAATATAAAATAGAAATCCACTAAAAGTCTTAACAATAAGTACAAAATAAGCTAGGCCAGCCCTTGCCAGAAATACTAAATACAACTGATGAAAATGAGAATGCAAAGTAGAATAAAAGAAGAAATCAATCCTCGGCTTCATCGGAAGGTGTGGAGTAGGAACTGGGGGAGGAACTAGCCTGGATAAAAGATCCAGTGCAAGACCAAGGTCATTTACACATTGCTAAACATTTAGACAAATATTTTCATGCAACATTTCGATCAATGGACTCAATAATCATGAAAAACGAAGATTACTGACATACCCCTTGCGTGTGACCCGCAAGTGCACGGGTTTGTCAAAGTAATAAATCCCAGGTGAGTGGAGTATCGTATCCACAGGGAATAAGGAATAGAAACACCAAGATTGCTACTTAGCTAAGTGGAGATGAAACAATGATGGTGTAGATAAAGATCGATGTAAACAAATTAAAGAAAATAAGAAAAAGAGGCACAATAAATTAATGAGAGGAAAGGCAATCGATAAGAGTGGGGTACTCGGATATTGTTCCTCCTAGGATTATTGCTTCAAGTGCAAAACCAACTATTATGCTTCATAACTAGCCTGGATAAATACACAGTCCCAAAGCAAAGGTCAACCGTGACTAACTCTACACTATGCCAAGACAGATAAATCAACCAGTCTCAACACTTCATACTGTGTAAAGTTGCAAGAAGCTCTAGGGATTCCAAGTGATAAACCCTATTCCTATATGTAGATCTAATCTTTTGGTCCAAACGAAAGATTCATAGTCACAATTAAGCCCCAGGTGTTAAAGTCACTTAATGCTTCACTATGTTGCTTGCGTAACTAAGCCCCAGCGGAGTTCATCCCTTAACCCTTCACTCTATTGTGACCGTGAAGAACTCTTGGAATGTGGAGGTAGGATAAATCACACCAGAGGGGAAAAGGGACGCTCCGCTACATCTCGACTCATCCTCTCGACCCTCTCCAATCTTGTTTTGTCTAACCCTCTTGGTGTGTCACTCACTCACAAGGATTACCAATGTAGACTCTCAACCCTAGTGTTACTCTAAGGGAGAAATCATTCAACAAGCATTCAAGATTGGAACTCAATTACAAACATCAATTAAGTAAAGCATAATAAAAGGTTAATGAAACAAAAACATCCTAGGGTTCACAAATCCAAATACCCACTAGGGGTTTAGCTCTCCATGGAGCAAGATACAATCAATGATAGAATCAAAAGCAAAAACATGCAATCTATAGTAAAACCCCCTCGGTATTCATGTCGATGGTCTTGTGGAGTAGCCTCGTCCTCTTCAAAGGTTCCCTTGTCAAGCCTAGGGCACACCTCACCGGATCGGTGCCGACGAAAGCTCCCCCAATAACTATCTTCCAAGAGAAATACAGTGTCAAAACCGTAGAACCACTCCAAAAGCCTTGCCAAAGCCTCTCTAAACCCTAGCCACCGGCCTCCCAAAAGTATGATAAAAGATAGAAGAAAGGATGAAAGATCGATCCCCAAATCGGTACAAGTAACAACTTTATAAAAGGATAGAATCGGGCATTCACACGGGCGTGTGGAATTTCCACATGCCCGTGTGGATTTCTGGAAATCTTATTTTTAGCTGGCTGTGAACAGTAACTGCTACAGTAAATTGCTACGTTGATTTGTTACAGTAGCCTGGTACAATACTCCGCCAAAATACTCCCGAATCCACACTTTTCATCAAGGCAACATAAACGGGCACACGTCTATGCCATATATCGCATTGCTTCTTCAATAAAATGACATATTGGTGAAGATCTTGCTAACATTGTACAGGTCGGAATATGCAAATGTGACTGCTTTTGTGCCCCTCCAAACCATGTAATTCCTTGAGCGCATAGAGGTTGGCACACATTCACGTATCTTCGATCACAACTTGTGTCTTCACATTTGTTCACTCCAAGACTTCATCAACAAAGTACAATCGCGATCTACTTTGGCTTCTTTCTTTCATATTTGGCTTCACGACCCTTCATGCACAAAAGTTCAAAAATACACATGTATTAGAGCTAAAATCTGATAAAAGTAATGCTCATCATAAGAAAAGAATGCTTCGTATAAGTAATACACAAGCACTTATCAATTATCTTTGAGACAAAGAAGAAGAAGAAGAAGAAGAAGAAGAAGAAGAAGAAGAAGAAGAAGAAGAAGAAGAAGAAAAACCGACAGGTGAAAAGCTTTCAAAATGGTCCAACCCCGTTAAAAAACATTCAAAAACAACAAAGGAGGAAGAGAGGAAGTGAATGTGGAGAAACATACACAGGCGACCAAGAACCAGTGAGAAAGAATTTAAAATGAAGATCAAAGGTCACCACCCCGTAAGCAGCGATTGTAAGTTTCTCTAAATGAACAATTACGGGGTGCTTACGGCCGTAAGGCCTTCCTCGTAAGGGTACATCTCCTTTTTAACCCAAGGTATGGCTGTAAGAGGCTTAACACTGTTGTCCGTAAGGTTATCTGTCTTGTTCTTACAGCCTAGCTTACAAGCATAAGGTACCGTTAAGGAACTTAGGTTGTATCCCATGTAAGTTACAGGTCTTAAGGGTCTAAGGTATACTGATAAAGTGCTATGGATGACCCTTACAGCCTCACTTACGGGTGTAAGACACAAGTAAGGAATGTCTGAATTGTGCTCACCAGGACTTATGCACTGATAAACGTCTAAATGTGAGTATTTTATACATACTTGTGCACATAGTTTATGTATATTGTTGGTGAGCCAATACCCTTTTTATGGTTTAATTGTTTAATTTCGTGTTTCAGGCATAAGGAAGCCTAGGTGAGCTTAACGACACAATTTGAGGAGATATCGACATCAAAAATAGTATTTTTGGGCCCCGTACTATAGCAACACTGTAGTAGCCTGAAACACAAAAACTTGGTGAAATCTCTAAGTCTGGAAATCCTTACGGGCAACCTCACTGCCGTGAAGACAACCACAAGCAATTCAGAGAGCAGCAGTACTGAAATTCTGGGCCCGTTTTCTAAGCATCCTTATGGCCAGTATATTGACCGTGATGCCACCTGTAAGCCATCCCGAAGCCACTCTTTATAAGCATCATTAGGGCATTTCTTTGGGAGAGAGACACCCCTTCTTGGAGCTCATCACCACCATTGTCGATCTAAGGAAGAAGGTGTTTAAGGGCATTTCTACGGAGGATTTGACGAGGAAAGCCCGATTTTGAGCAAGATCCATCCCTAGGGCTTGATTGTAGGAGGTTGAAGACAAGGGAAGCCACCCCTTGAGTGGCATCTTTGGAAGCTCATCTCCGAGGGATCTAAGAATCATTCGGCCTCTAACCTTTGAGGGAGTTTGTTCATGCTTTGTTTAGTTGTTTCTATAGCTTTGATTGTTTGTTTTATAACTATGAACAACTAAACCCCCAAGGTCACCAGATGTAGGTGAACTTGGGGATGAACTTTTGTTGTTTGGATGCTTGATTTATGACAAGATCCCCTTGCGTATATCCCGCAAGTGCACGGGTTTGTCGAAGTAATAATCCCGGGTGAGCGGGTATCGAATACACAGGGAGTAGGGAGTAAAGACACTTAATTCGATTCTTAGCTATATGGAATATCAACAATGATAAGTGTGACAATGATTCAATTCTCAACAATTAAAAGCAACAAGTAAGAGAGCAAAAGTAAGGAGGAGGTAAGGCAATCGATAAAGATGGGGTACTCGGATGATGCTTCACCTAGGATAATCGCTTCAAGTGCAAGAACTCTCTATTATGCTTCCTAATCAATGCAATGGTGAGTCGTGAAAATCCTTACATACATAGTCCCAAATCTAAGGTCAACTATGCCTAACTCTATTCATGTCCAGGAGGAGAGATTAAATAACCTCTCAACCTCGCACTCGAATAAAGTTGCAATGAGCTCTAGGGATTCCAGGTGATAAATCTCTTCCTAATTATAGACCTAACCCTTTGGTCCAGGCGGAAGGTCCCTAACCACAATTAAGCCCTAGATACTAAGATCCCCTCAACGCTTCACTCCATTGCACGCGCAACTAAGCCCTAGCGGAGATTCATCCCTTAGACCATTCACTCTATTATGGCCGCAAAGAACTCGAGGAACGGAGGTAGAATCTATCACGTCGGAGAGGAAAGGGGGCGCTCCTGTACCTCTCGACTCACCCTCTCAACCCTCTCCAACCTAGCTTTGTCTAACGCTCGTGGTGTGTCACTCACTCACAAGGTTACCAACAAGAACTCTCAACCCTAGTGTCACTCTAGGGGAAATGTTCATACAATCAAGCATTCAAGGTTGGAACTCACAATAAACATCAATTTATTGAAAGCATAATAAAGAAGTTCAATGAAACAAATACATCCTAGGGTTCATAATCATCCAAGTACCCACTAGGGGTTTAGCTCTCCATGGAGCTAAGTACAATCAAAGTAATCGAATGTAAAAGCAATGAATCCATAAAAAAAAACCCCTCGATGGTCGTATCAATGGTCTTGTGGAGAGTCTTCTACTCGTCGCAAGAAATCCTTTGTCCGGCCTAGGATACACCTCGCCGGATCGATGCCGACGAAAGCTCTCCCAATAACTTTCTTCCAAATGACGCGCGATGTCGGAGCCATAGAACCTCTCCAAAAACCTAGCCAATACCCCTCAAAAACCCTAGCCGAAGCCCTCTATCAAGTTGGGGAAAAGATGGAGAAAAGAATCCCAAAATCGGGGCTGAATCGGCTTTAAATAGGGCTGGAATCGGGCGACTCCACGGGCGTGGACGATACATGCGCCCGTGCGGAATTTCCACATGGCCGTGGATAATTTCCACATGCCCGTGTGGATTCTCTGTTTCTCTGATTTCTCGGTCGGCTGTGAACAGTGCTGCTACAGTGCTCTGCTACAGTCTTCGACCTGAATAGCTTCCCAATTCCATATTTTTATCGGGATAACGCAAACGGGCACACGTTTACGTCGTGAATCACTTGCTTCTTCAATGATATACATGTTGGTGGATCTTTCATTCTTATGTGCATAAATCGGAATGCTCGAGTGTGACTGCCTTTGTGCCCCTCCAAATGGATGTGCTCACTCGAATGCGAGGAGGTTGGCACACACTCTAGCATCTCACACCTGACCTATGTCTTCGCGTTTGAACCTTAGCAAGATTTCCTCCAAAATAGGTGCATTATGATCCACATTGGCCTATTTCCTTCATACTTGGCCTCACAACCCTACCCGAGTGGTAGCTTTCACTCATCCTATAAGATAGCTCTTTCTCTCATTAGGGCATAACTAGTATCCGACTTGTGAGAGTAGCTTCATACTTCATAGGTGGTAGCTCTTTCCACCCAACAAATACAAATAAACAATAAAATTGTTTCGTTCCTTCTTTTCATTTTTTTTTTTTTTGAATTTAGCAAAAGAAGTAAACATAACTAGTCCCTTTAACATCGAACATGAGTTTCCAATAGAGTTCAGAGAGTGAGTAGTGCACTAAGTGTAAATCGGGCAAAAATTCCTAAAAATTCAAGCAAGAACTAGAGCATGAAAACATTCAATGTTAACAATTCTCCTAGACTTAAGAATACAATCATTGCAACTAAGGTGAACCGTCATTGGCTATGTGAGCATATATCAATCAAAAACAATAGAAAAGATGTGCGCATTATGAAACTCCCCTCCACACTTAAGTTGTACATTGTCCTCAATGTACACATGCAAGCTCACTCAAGTGTTGAAGAGGGTTGAGAGGGTGAGTCGAGAGGTAGTGGAACATCCCCTTTCCCCTCCGGTATGATTTATCCTATGTCCACATTCCAAGAGTTCTTTACAATTGCATACAGAGTAAGGCATCAAGAGTTCTCTCTCCACCGGGGTTTAGTTGTGATTAGGGATCTTTTGCTTGGACTAAAGGGTATGATCAAGATTTGGGAATAGGATTTATCACTTCTAATCCCTAGAGCCTTAAGCAGTCATATATGGTGTAAGGCGTCGAGAGTTTTCTCTCCCCCGGGATCTCATAGGGGACTAGCCATGGTTGACCTTAGATTTGGGATCTTGTGCTTTTCGATTTCTAAGACAGACTCATTAAATCTCAATTATGGAATCGTAATCTCAGTCATAAACTCGGAACTAAAATCATAGGGGGAGAATTGTCCGAGTAATCGACTTTATCATTGATTATCTCATCTTCTTGCCCTTAGGTATTTTATTACTTCGACACCCGTGCACTTGTAGTACAGACGCAAGGGTGTGTTAAGTTTTTGGTGCCGTTGCCGGGGAATAGGCATCTTAGAAGCATTTATACTTTGCTATTTTAGCTATTCACCATCTATTCAATTCCATATTTTCTACTCTTCCATCGTTCTCATTTGTATATTTCTTGATAACCCTTGCTGAGTAAATGATCAACAAAATAGAGCAAAATATGTATTTGTTTATTGTGCAATCAACTTCATGCTGTTTTTGCAAAATCAAAATGTGGATCATGAGTTGATGAATTATTCCCTAGATTAATCATCCATTGGCAATGTTGAAAATGTTGAGGTTCAGAATTGTGGATTAAGTAGTGTGTTAAATCAGTTTGAAGAATCAGAATTAGCGTCCACGAGTCATCAGTTAGAAGAAAATCTAGAAAAGGTCCTTGCTCAGTTTGATTCATTTAGTGAAGGATAAAAGCATAAAGTTTTTTTAGTGGAAGTTTCAAGAGGGCCCTATGAAACTTGTAAGACAGAAAATTCAGAAAGTGTTGAAATTCAGTCAGTTTCATAAGCTCAAGGAGAAAGCTCTGAAGAAGTTCTTGAACAAGACTCAGAATAATTTGAGGAGATTGATAGACTAAGGAGAGTAGGTTGTGATCCTCTATTGAAGAACTACTTGATTTTGGAGCTTAAAACTTTACCTGGGCATCTTGAGTATGTATTCTTGGTTGAGGGGTCAAAGCTTTCAGTAATTGTAGCATCGAATCTCTCTGTATCTCAGAAGGATAAGCTAGTAAACTTGTTGAAAAAGCACAAAACTGCCATTGCTTGGAAAATCTCTGATATAAAAGGCATCAATCCCTTATTTTACACTCATAAAATCCTAATGGATGACAACTACAAATATTTGATTCAACCTCAATGTCAACTAAATCCAAACATGAAAGAGGTTGTAAAGGTAAAGGTTGTAAAACTATTGGATGTAGGGATTATTTATCCAATCTCGGATAGTGCTTGGGTGAGTCCTACTCAAGTAGTTCCTAAGAAGGGAGGCATGACTGTGGTGAAGAATGAGCCAAATAAACTGATCCCGACCATAATAGTTACAGGTTGGCGTGTGTGCATCGATTATAAGAGGTTGAATAATGCAACTCAAAAGGATCATTTTCCATTGTCATTTATTGATCAAATGTTGGAGCAGTTGGCTAGGCATAACGTTTATTGTTTCCTTGATGGAATGTCAAGCTATTTTTAAATTCCTATCGCTCCAGTAGACCAAGAGAATGCAACCTGCACTTGTCCATACAAGACCTTTGCTTACAGGAGAATACCCTTCGGATTGTGCAATGCACCAACTATATTTCAGTAATGCATGATTGCTATTTTCGATGATCTTCTAGAGGATATCATGGAGGTGTTCATGGATGATTTTTCTATGTTCGGCGAATCTTTTGACATTTGTTGAAAAACTTGGAGAGAGTTCTCATGAGGTGTGAAGAGATAAATCGTGTCTTAAATTGGGAGAAATGCCATTTCATGGTCCAAGAAGGCATAGTTCTTTGGTATAAGATTTCCCAAAAAGGAATGGAAGTGGGCAAGGCAAAAATTGAAGTCATAGAGAAGCTTCCTCCTTTAACTAATGTGAAAGGAATTCATATTTTTTTGGGGCATGCTGGGTCCTACCGGCATTTTATTAAGGATTTTTCCAAAATCACTCCACTGCTCTTTTTGATTTTGGAAAGGATTGCTTGGTCTCTTTAAATCTGCTAAAGGAGAAATTGATTCAGGCACCAATTCTGATCACCCCAGATTGGAAGGCACTTTTCGAGCTCATGTGTGATGCTAGTGACTATGCAATTGGAGTAGTCCTCGAACATAGGAAAGATAGGTATTTTCAACCGATATTTTATGCTAGTAAAACTCTCACAGGTGCTCAAGAGGACGACACCACCATAGAGAAAGAGTTAATAACAGTCGTGTTTGCTTTCGACAAATTCAAGCCATATCTTATCTTATCCAGAGTTACTATATTTACAGATCATTCAGCACTTCATTATGTCATGAACAAGGCCGATGCCAAACCTAGGTTAATCCGATGGGTTTTGCTTCTGCAAGAATTTGATATGAAAATTAAAGATAAGAGAGGTGTCAAAAATGTAGCTGCAGATCATTTGTCTCGATTAGAGGGCTTTGATAGACATGAGTCATCAAATCGAGAAATTAATGACTCTTGCCCCAAGGAGCATTTGTATAAGATATAGGGCGTGGAATCAAGTGAAACCCCATGGTTCATAGATTTTGCAAACTATTTGTGATAAGTGCTTGAGTGAACATGTTTTTTATACATGTCTTACATGCATTGAGCATCATTTTATATGTGGTTTATGTCTCATATCATGTATTGGGTGTTCTTTTATGCATATAGGTTGTGAATGCATTGGAAATGCAAAAGGAAACAAAGATAGGCTATTAAGGTACTATGTTGAGAGTTCTTGCGCAAATCAAGGATGAAAGCACAAGAGGAGTTTGTGAATGAGGAGATGTGTGCCAACTTCCATAGATATGCAAGTCGATTCACCTTTTGGAAGGTCACAAAGGCAGTCACATCTTCACATTCCTTCTCTTTGTGAGGATTTCAAGATCTTTCAAGACGCGTCGATGAAGAAAAGTCTTATAGCCTACCACATAATCATGTGCCCGATTATGTGGCCTCAAGAGAACAATGTTTGTATCGCATTTATGAAAATCATTGTAGCAATTTTACTGTAGCAGATTGTTATTCACACGCAGACGTGAAAATTCCTGCAGCTCATGCGGGCACGTGGAAAATCCATATGAGCGTTTGGAGCTATAAATAGGTCGTTTGCCCTATTTTTGATGGACTTTTTGCGGAGCTTTTGGCGAGCGCTTTGGAGGCAAGGCGGCTAGGGTTAAGAAGGAGGTCTTTGGCAATGTTAGAGGAAATCCATCACCAACTTTGATTGATCTTCTCTCCGTCATAGCAAGAGGAAGCCACCAGCAACCTAGCTTCGGAGGAGGTTTCTTTAAGACGGTGGACTACTCATCAAGGCCACTCTCCACGAATTCAAGGGGGTTTTCCTTCATGGTTTTCATTGCTTTTCATTGTATTAGACATTGTATTGTAACTTGCCTTATGGAGGGCTAAACCCTAGTGGGTAAGAAGGCATGTGAACCCTAGGATCTTTTATTTGTATTAGTTTGCTTTTGTCTCTAGTTAATTCAAGTTGATTTGAGTTTTAACCTTGTGATTTCATTGTTTGTATGTGTTGTTGATCCTTGTGATTGATTTACATTGCTTTATGTGTTACTTTGATGTGAGAGGTCTCTATTAGAGTTAGAACATCTAGGTTGAAAAGGGTTGAGAGGGTGATTCATGAGATAGTGAAGCATCCCCTCTCCCTTCCGATTGAGTGTTTCCTATCTCCGTATTCCCTATACTCTACGTAACCATATTTGGTGTGAGGCGTGAGATTGATAGATTTCTCCACTAAGACCTTGCAGGGGGTTAGGGATGCTTCGCCAGGAATTAGTATTGGATCTACTTCTAGGAATCGGTTTCACTCTTAGGTTTCCTTAGATCCTTTTGCGGTTATATGGGATATGAGGTATTGAGATTGAGCAATTTCTCCACCGGAATCCTGTAGGGGACTAGTACCAGTTACTTGGAGACTAGGACTGGTTATTCTTGGAAAACCTCAACTCTTGTGATCTAGGTTTAGAGACATATAGCAAATCTAAGCTTCATGTTAGATCCTAGGGGGAACATCGCCTAATTACCCCATTTTAATTAATTGAGAACTCCTTTACTTCATCTTGTGCCTTCTTACTTGCTATTTGACTTATTTTGCAATTAGTGCATTTCACCACTTACATTGATTCCGATTGAATAGCTAAGAATCAATTATTACTAGTACTCTCGTTCCTTGTGAATTTGACTACCCACTCACCGGGGTATTTTTATTACTTCGACACCGTATACTTGCGGTTACACGTAACATGAGCGTGTGTCAATTTGTCAGGGAAAATTCTTAAACAAGGGCTTACATTTCAACAAAAGAAGAAGTTCTTTAGTGATCTAAAGAATTATTTTTGGGAGGATCCTTTTCTTTTCCGAATTTGTGCAGATCATGTGGTCTGGAGATGTGTTTCATGAGAAGAAGGATGGAATATCTTTGCACACGATTACTCAGGACCTATTGGCGGTCATTATGTTCAAGTAGAACAGTTGAAAAGCCACTGACTGCTGGGTTTTATTAGCCAACATTACTTCAAGAAGCACATCAGTTTGTCCTACATTGAGATCATTGTCAGAGAGCACGAAACCTATCTCGGCGCAATGAAATGCCTCAAAGCCCAATGCAATTTTATGAGGTATTTGATTTTTGGGGAATTGATTTCATAGGATCATTTCCAAGCTCTAATGGGAATAGGTACATTCTGGTAAGTGTGGATTATGTGTCTAAGTGGGTAGAAGCCCAAGCCCTACCTACAAATGACACTATAACTATAATAAAATTCCTAAAGAGATTATTATGTAGTATTTTAGGTTTTCTTTCTTGTGTAGAGTCGTGTAGTTTGGTATTTCTTTGTATTGTCAATTTGATGTCTTGCTTAAATTCTTCTTCTTTACAATTCGAGGCTTCTCGGCAAGAATTTCAGGTGTTTTTCGAAGGTTTTTGGGGTGTGAGGGATGTGCACAGGCCACACAGCTCCTCCTAGGAACTGTGCGGCCTCCTGTGGATCCACACAGGGGGCCGCACACCCCAGGCAGAGGGGTGTGTGGCCTGGTGTGTGGGCCACACATCAGCCCGCACATCTTTCTTCCTAGGGTGTGCGGACACTTTGCTTGCCGCACACGAGCCCGCACTCACGTGACTTTAGTTGTTTTAAGCCCGTTTTAAGGTTTTTTTTTCATTGCTTTCTTCTCCCAAGACCCTCTCATTTCCTCCCCCTCTCATCCCCTACCATTCTTTATAGTTTAAGGCTGGTTTTGGAGGAGTTATTAGGTTTGTTTTTGGAGCTGAGAGATTAATAAATTGTTTCCTCAAAGCAAGCTTCCATTCTCTCATTTCTTCTTCTTTTGGATGAATGGAATTAGGGTTGGTTTGTGAGTTTGATTTAGAACTTGATATTTGTTCTTCTTCTTGTTTATTGTTAGTGGATCTTGAAAGGAGTGTTTTCCTTGGTTTGTATGACTCTGATCTAGGGTAATTTTAGGACTTTCTTCTTCCTTGATTTTGGAGTTACGATAGCACTAGTAGGATTTGATTGATTTGTTGAGTTTCTTGGTTTAGAGTAAAGCCCCAACCTCTAAGATTTCATTGGTGACTTTGAAACCTAGTTTTTAGCCAAACCTTGGGTCGATTTAGGGTTTCTTATCATTAGTGAAATCTAGGGTTCATTGGTTATGGTTTGCTTGGCTTAACTCTTCTTTGTTATTTGGTGTTTCGGCTAGGTGGTGAGATCAAGGCTCGAGGCAAGGAACCAACAGAAGATTAGCACACTAGAGGTTTAAATCACCTAAGAATGAGTGGGGTTATGTTGATGCACATTTTAATAGAATTTGATTTAAATGATGTCATTGTGTGATTTATGATCGTGTCTTGGTTTTATCAGATTCAATTCACTGTGTTGATCGATTTGGATGATTCTTCCTGGCATTTGAGTTGCATTTGGAAAACTCTTGTTGGTTAATCGAAACTATTATGCTTTTATTGCTTCATGCTTTGGGAAATCAAAATGATTATTGCAAGCATGTTTACTTGTTGTTCAGCTTTTACCATTGAGACTTGTGGATTGAGTTTTCATCCTAGGTTGGTGTCCTAGATTTGGACTACATGCTTGTTACATCTATATTGTACTATTGAGCTTCCACAGATTTTGATGGTGACCGGGCGGAGCCCTGCCCTACTGTAGTAAGCAGTCCTCACGGCTAGCCTATTGAGGTGGCATGAAGACCCTAGTTTATAGTCCAGTTCAGGTGGAGCGTAAAACCCTAATGGATACACACTGAGAATTCGGAGTCACCACATGAGCTCTCGTTGGGCCAACATCAAAGTTATGAACACTTTGACGGCTCTCAACCTAGTCACGACAGTGGCTAAGTTAGAGAGTGTTTTTAGGCTATTGTTCATTCCTTTGAATTGAACTTTTCATATTTGAGAAAACTTTGATTTCATGAAATCATGCTTTTGATTTCATGACTTGTTTTGTGTAAGTCCGTGGAGGCTAAATTATTAAAATGATTTCTTGATCAAAATGTATCTTTTATGAGAATTATTGATTTAATTCTTGTGTAGTATGTTCATCCATTCTTGTGTGAAATGTCAAAATTCATGTTTTAATGCGAAATGTTGTTTACGAAAATCCTTTGGTTTATTTTATTATTTTGCTAAAACTGTGCTAACCCATTCACTGAGTGACTTAGGTTACTCACCCCCTCCCTTTTTTCTAGGCTTTAGTAGGCAGTAGCGAGGCGGTACAGTGAAGTGTTGAGTATTGTTCTCTTTATCTTGCTATTTCCTATCCTATGTATGTTTCTTATTGAGCATGTAGCTTTGTATAAGAACATGGATTTACTAGTGTATTTGCCACTCTATCTGTATGTTTTGTATATTGATTATTTCTGTTGAAACCTTGTAGTATTCGTGATCACTATGTTTCTTGAATTCTATTAATAGGTTCGTTGTTGTTACTTCTTCTACATATTAGACATACCATTGGTTTTGTGCATCTTATTGCATAAGTGTTTTCTGTTTCAATATTGTTGATTTCAAGGTTGGTGTTGGCCTTACTGCGACTCGAGGGTAGAGTGGTGGGGTATCCCTCGAGTCGTCATGGCGGTTGTTGCGCCCCAGGGCCCATGGGTCGGGGAATGACACTTTTTGTCTGATTTGGAACTCCTCAAATTATCATCAGTGATTGAGGGACCCATTTCTGCAATACTCAGCTTAAAGAAGTGTTAAAACGTTATGGAATACATCATCACCTCGCCACTCCATACCACCCTCAAACAAGTGGCCAGGTAGAAGTCACTAACAGGGAGATAAAGAGAATTTTAACAAAATCAATAGAATAAGGAAAGTGGGATTGGTCGGAATGTTTGGATGACACAATGTGGGCTCATCAAATGGCATATAAAACTCCAATAGGAAATACACCTTACAATTTGTTTTATGCCAAATCTTATCATTTACCGGTAGAATTTGAGCACAAGGCATATTGGGTGATTAAGGTAATGAATTTTGATCTTAGTGAAGCTGGGGAACAAAGGATGCTCCACCTTAACGAGTTGGATTAATGGAGGTTGAGAGCCTATAAAAATTCCAGAATCTATAAAGAAAGGATATGTAGATGGCATAATAAGCACATTAAAGTACCGAAGGATTTGAAGGTGGAAGATCAGGTTTTACTTTTCAATTCTCACCTACAGTTATTCCCAGGAAAGCTCAAATCTAGATGGTACATTTAAAGTGAAGAGCATCGACTCAAACCACACTTTGGTGGCAAGGTAAGTATTGGTGAAAAGGAAGTTTTCTTGCTTCATGAACCCCCTTAAGATGAGCAACATGTACGTCAAGCTCGTGGCGTAAAACAAGTGCTTCTTGGGAGGCAACCCAAGTGGTTACTTTAGTTTTAGTTCTTAATTTTAATTCTTTAGAAATAGATTCCATTGAGTAGTCACCTTGTTTATTTATGTTGGTGTTGAGTGTTTTTCACAGCCTTTTAATGCTAGTTTGTGTATTGATGTATTGGGCAACGTTCAGGTTGATTTAAATGTGTTTAATTGAGTTTTGGATGAGCTATTTTTAAAAATTCACTTTATGTAGCTTTTTCTTGAATTCCCAAACTTTCTACAGTTTCTAATTCAATTTATGGGCAAAATATTGACTTCTGTGGCTTTTTAGGTAATCCTGAGAATCCATATGGCCATGTGGATGGTTTTAGGTATACTCTTTTCTATCCAGAGAATCCACATGGGAGTGTGGAAATTATACATGCCCATGTGGATTTACTTCAAAAATCCTAAGGCCATCCAGAGAATCTACACGGCCATGTGGAAATTCCACATGACCATGTGGATTTGTTTCAAAAGAGTTGAGGCCATCCAAAGAATCCAAATGGGGCTGTAAATTTTCCATACCCCTATGTGGATCATATATGAAGGAAAGGACATTTCTCCTATAACACTTCATCTTCACACCCCTTCACCTTCAAACGCTTCCATGTCAAGGATCGCGTTTTTTCTTCTTCTCCATTCAATTCCCTCACTAAAGGATTTGTCAGATTTTCTCGGTTTTTATCCAAGCTTTGCACTTCATCTTCTCTGGTAAGGTTCTTCATCTTCTTTTCTTTGCCATGAATTTTGTCGTCGATTTTGGTGATGATTCATCCATTTTAACACCCTATTTTCATGTAAAAACACTTGGGAATTCTTTCTTGAAATCTTAGGAAGTTTGTAGTAATGTTTGAGAGCCATTGTGGATCGGACCATGGCAATTATGCCATGGCCGATAATCCACATAGCCATCCACATGACCGTGTGGATGCCCATATGAGAATTTCTCTCATCTAGTGAAAACACATAGCCGTGTGGCTCATCTACACGGCCGTGTGACATCCTGTAGCATGATTTTCAAGGCGAAATTGATTCTTTCACTTCTCTTCTTATAGAAATGGCTCCTAGAACTAAGAAACTGGCTTCCAAGTATCCTTGTTCAATCTATGAGGCATTTCCTGAGCAGTTGGAGTTCGTAATACCCGGGCATCAAGTACGCGAGCTCCTTTTGGTTGGTGGTTGGAATAGGCACTTGTCTATCAAGGACACAGCCACCCGTGATTTTACATTGGAGGTCCTCGTGTTCTTTACTTTGATCATTCACACAATGACTATAGTCAGGAGGGCATGATTCGATTCCGTGCACTTTGGTAGTACCACAGCATGAGCCTAACATAGTTCTTTATTACACTTGGACTACACAATAGGGATTTCATTCATGCAAAGGAGTATGCTCAGCTTCTATCTGATTATCCCTTTAGAATAACTCCTAGCCGTGTTTGTAGGATGCTGAGCGGAGATGTTTAGTATGAGCCAAGGTCTACTAAAGCCTCCCTACTCATTTTCCCAGCACACAAGTACATTCACGCTATTCTTAGGGTTTAGGGTTGGTGAATGGGCGGGGTGATAGCATTGGTGTTTTGAGTAGACTGGATCTCCTCCACCTCTACTCCATGGTGCAGAGTTTTCCTATTCACTTAGGATACATACTGGCCAACTATTTGTGACATCAAGGCAATTATGTACATGTGGGAGTATCGTTTGTTGGGTTATACATCATGCGACTCATCCGGGGTATAAGTCTTGTAGAGGCAATTCGAGTAGCCTAAAAGGTCATCGTTCCTTCACCACTAGGCTTAAATACATTACTCATGATGGGTATAGTGAAGAGGGCTGCTTCGGGCAAGTATGTATTGGTTGTGCCTTCTCCAGATGATTCTGAGGATGAGAGCGATGAGCCCGATGTTGCACAGCCAAGTTCATATCTTAGCCTGTACCTATGGAGATCAAGGTCCCCCAGCAGCCGAGGATGCACAGCCAGGTTCATCATCGCACATCTTTCTCCTCGAGCCTATGATCGTTTAGAGAAGGCTCGAGAATGTTGTGGGAGTCCTCCAGACCGATCTTACTACCAAGCGTATGACACAAATAGCAAACCATACCGAGGTGATTGCTCACATGGTAGAGTATCATATAGTGATGATGGTGAGACTGATCGTGCTACAGTAGATGATGGCATGAGACACTGATTCGACCAGATCTCTCATGCTTCGAGCACCACCGACATCACTGGCATCCCCAGCAGCACTAGTAGATGACGTTGATGCTTGAGGTGTCCTACTCTTGGATCTTCTTATTTACTATTTTAGTGTCTCTTTTTCTTGTCTTTTTGGACTTGTTCACTCAGAAAGATTCTACCTTCGAGTTTTTGTTTCATCGTGTTATCTTTATAAACTCATTTTTACTGTGTTTGTGATGAGCTTCACCTGAACCTCCCCCAACCCCCACCCCCCACAATTTTGTGTGACGTGTAGTTGGTCTTGTGATTCTTATGGATGATGAGTTAGTAATTGGCATAGCCATGTGGCATTTCCACATGGCCATGTGATCTTCACAACCCATTGGAACTTAACTTCCCTTGATGTAGGCTCTACGAAATTTTTGCACTCGGAGTTCAGGGGAGTATTGTTTTAATTTCCCACTTTTCAACGTTTGTTTTTATTGTCATTATCTTTATTGTGCTTGCATAGGGGTGGGGGAGGGAGGGAGGGAGGAGTTCACATTACACATGTTCTACACTTATGAATTCCATATTCATGCTCATGTAACCAATGACGGTTCACCTTAGGTGTGAGGGTTGTATTCTTAAGTTTAGGAGAAGTTTGAACATGGAACGTCATCTTAATCTAGTTTTACTTGAAATCCATAGAATTTTTTTTTTTTTTGATTGCCTTTCTTGTACACTACTTACTAATTAAACTCGTGAAAACTCTAGTTTAGTACTCTTGGGATGGTAACTGAATTGTTTGAGTTTAAAAAAAAAGGTTTTGGTTTTGCTTATACATAGAGGGTAGAAAAAGCAACCACCTATGATGTATGAAGCTACTCTGATAAGTCAGATACTAGATATGCTCTAATGAGATAAAGAGCTATCTAATAGGATGAGTGAAAGCTACTACCTCCGATAAAAAGAGCTACCACCTAGAAAGTGTGAAAGCCACCAGGGAGGCATCTTGGAAAAGGGCTACCTTAGAGGATGTGTGCAGCTACTACCTATTCTTTTTGTCAATAGATAATTCCTCACTAATAAGAACTTCAAGGAGTGGACATTGGGTTAACACGAATAAGTTTACACACATGCATGCTTTCGGATTTTAATTCTTTTTTATTTGATTTTTTGCTAGATCATTATTTCTTTCATTTAGTGTTTGATATCTTCCTCACTTTAGAATGCTATTTTTATACACTTGTGGTGAACCTAAGGCCAAACACTTCCATGTCTATTCTTTGATGTTTAAATGTGTTAATTTTTCTTGAGTACAAGAAAAAGCTTAAGTGTGGGGGAGTTTAATAAGTGTTTGTGTATCCCCCTATTAATTAGTATATTTTACTTACATGAAGTATTGTTTTCATTAGATTTTATAGCTCATTATTGTGTTTTTGTGTTCTTTTGGGCATTTAGGGTTATGATAGCATGTTGCGGAGAAAGAATGTAAAAATAGGTAATGTAGATTTTTTTTTTGGGAGTTCTTTTGTGCAACTTAAGGAGCAAGATACAAGCCATGATTATACATATTAGGGTGTGCGCCAACTTCCAAAGAGTTCAAGTAAATTGGTGATATAAAAGGGTGCAAAGGCAGTCACAGGCTCATGTTCCAAATTGTTTGAAGATTTCAAAAGCTCTCCACATGGTTTTTATGCATCAAGAAATACCGCATGACTTACCACAAGGATGTGTGTCGGTCCGGGTGGCCTCAAAAGAAAACATAATGAAATTTGGAGTTCATTTGAACAGTTTTTAGTCAAGCTGAAAATCCACATAGGGGTATGAAAATTCCACACGACCATGTGGATTCCCGATTTGAGAGCTTAAATAGCCACTTTGAAGAGTTATTTGGGGATCTTTTTCCTATCTTGCAGAAGAAACGCAACTAGGGTATGGAGGAGATTTTTGCAAGGTTTGGGAGCACTTCTAAGCCATTCAACATTGATTTTCTTTGAATGAGAGTTATTGGCGGAGCCGTTGATGACATCGATTTGCCGAGGTGTGCCCTAGGCTCGACGGAAGAATCTTTGGAGAAGGAGGAGCGGCTCTTGGAGACCATCATCAAGGAACAAAAAGGGTTTATCTTTATGGGTTGTCTGCACATTTACTTGCTTTCATCTTTGATTTTGTATTGCTCCATGGAGAGCTAAACCCCTAGTGAGTACTTAGATATGTAAACCCTAGGATGTATTTGTTTCATTGACTTTTATTACGTTTTTTTAATTGAGAATTTATTTGAATTTAAATCTTGTGCCTTTAATGCTTGGTTTTCTCTTAGAGTGACACTAGGGTTGAGAACCTGTTTAGATCATCCTTTTGACAAGTGACCATCACCATTAAGATCAGATTGGCGAAGGTTGAAGATAGTTGAAAGGGTGAGTCGAGAGGTAGTAGAACGTCCTTCTTCCCCTCCGGTGTGATTTATCCTACATCCACAATCCAATAGTTCTTTGTAATTGCATACAGAGTGAGGTATCCAGAGTTTTCTCTCCACCAAGGTTAGTTACGATTAGGAATAGGGTTTATTACTTCAAATCCCTAAAGTTTTAAGCAATCATACGTGGTGTGAGCATCGAGAGTTTTCTCTCTACTGGGATCTCATAGGGGACTAGTCATGGTTAACCTTAGATTTGGGACCATGTGATTTTGGATTTCCTAGACTCATTAGATCTCAATTATGGAATCATAATCTTATTCCTGCACTCGGAACTAAAATCCTAGGAAGAGAATTGTCCGAGTATTCGACTCTATCATTGATTGACTCCTCTTCTTGCCATTTGCTTACTTTCTTGTCTTTTGATAATATCTTGAACATGTTCACAAATTGATTGATAATTTGGCTATTTAGCAAGGTTATTTGTTACTAGAGTCTATTCCCTATGGATTCAACTACCCACCCCTTCGGTATTTTATTACTTTGACATCCGTGCACTTGCGGTACACAAGCAAGGGTTTGTCAACCTCATATGCACATATCAAGGAGTTAAAAATAGAAACACTCCTCAATAGCAATATAAATGTCCAGTGTTACCTCCTTCAGCGAACATTTTCTCTTACCTTTCTTGGGGGAAGTGACCTCTCGTCAATGCTTCTTGCTCATGCTTTCCTCAATCAATGTTGGTGTAAGCAAAAGGATGGTCTCTTCAATGTGATGGTCATCCAATGACTCTTCGAAAGGCTCATTGAGTAAAATTTTCTGTACACATTTATCAACAATCGAGTCAGTCTCATTAAGATATTAATATATATCATCAAAAGCAGAAGGATGTTTCATGGCCTCGGATAAAGCGAACATGACTTCCTCATCTCCAACCCTAAGTGTCATCCTACCATTGCTAACTTCGATTAGGGCTTGGAAGGTGGCTAGGAACGGCCTACCGAGAATGAGGGGCACTTCAACATCTTCATCTTCATCCAAAATCACAAATTTTACCGGGAAGATAAATTCGTCAACCTTAACCAATACATCTTCTATGATTCCCTTAGGATGCCTAATATAGTGGTCCACTAGATGCAAGGTCATCCTAGTTGACTTAAGGTCACTAAGTCCAAGTTTCCTAAACATGGTGTAAGGCATTACATTAATAATAGCACCTAGATCCGCTAGAGTCTTTTCATTTACCAAATCACCTATGTTACAAGGGATAGTAAAACTCCCTGGATCTTTTTGTTTCCTCAGTAGTCAATTCTAAAGCAACACCGAGCTCCCTTCACTCAATGTGACCGTTGATACCTCTTCGAATTTTTGCTTGTTTGTTAGTAGGTCCTTGAGAAACTTTGCATACTTTGGCATTTGAGACAAGGCTTCAAAAAATGGTACATTATGTGCAATTGCTTCAACAAATCCAGAAACCTCTATAATTGTTTATCTGTATGATCATTCTTCAACCTTGATGGATATGGGAGGCGGGGAACATACTCCTTCACTAGTAGTGGTGTTCTCTTCTCGACATTTAGAGTAGCTTCTCCTTCCTTTGTCGGACTCTCAACAATCTTAATTTCTGGTCTCTTTTCCTTCTCCATCACCCTTTTACTACCCATCCCTACCTCTTTACCATTCCAAAGACTAATAGTCTTGAGATGCTCATAGGGATTGGCTTCAATATTACTCTGCAAACTTACTTGAGGGCGTTCAAACAATAGTTTAACTATCTGTCCCACCTAATTCTCTATGTTTTAAAAAGCAGCCGGCTGGTTTCTCATCGATGCCACTATGCTTTGAAATCAATTTTCATACTACTGAAACTTAACATTTGTGCTTTGAATAAACCGAGTAAGTACTTTCTCCAATGCAGGTCTCTTATCATTCTGCCGGTAAGGAGAAAATCCTAGTGGGGACGCTACTGCTGCCCTTAATTACCCCAAGAGAAATTGGGGGCATTCTACCATCCAGAGTTATAAGTACCACTGCAGGGGTTTCCATGCTATCGGAGGGCACTACCAACAAAATCTACCTATTCGATTGGTCTGTGCGCCACTCCTACAATGAAACAATCTGTCAAGGCATGTACTCCCCCATACATGTCAAATACCATGACTACAGCTAACTTATATGTAAAAAAGTTATCGATCTGACACATCTCTTACGAGTGCATACCGCAAGTGCACGGGATATTGATGTAATAAAGTACTCTGGTGAGTGGGTAGTTATATCCACAAGGAATAGTGCTCAGAATCACAAGAATTGCTATTTAACTATAGTGAAGATAATTCAAGAGTGGTATAAACAATATCGATGTAAGTAAAAAAATAAAGAAAAGAAGAAGAGACGCAATAGAAATAAGAAGAGGCAATCGATAAAAAGATGAGGCACCCGAACATTGCTCACCCTAGGACTATTGTTTCAAGTGCAAGACTAATCATTATGTCTCCTAACTGATGTTTAATGAGTCATGAAAATCCTAATACACACGGTCCCAAACCTAAGGTCAACCGTGACTAATCCTACACTATGCTCCGGCAGAAAAGAATACTCTCGACGCCTCACACTGTGCAAAGGTTGCTTAAAGCTCTAGAGACTCCAAGAAATAAACCCTATTCCTTAATATAGATCTAGCCCTTTGGTCCAAGCGATAGACCCCTAGTCACAATTAAGCCCAGTACTAAGGATTACTTCTACACTTCACTCTGTTGCTCATGCAACTAAGCCCCAGTGGAGTTTGTCTCTTAGCACTTCACTCTATCATGACCGCAAAGAACTCTTGTAACGTGGAGGTAGGATAAATCACACTAAAGGGGAAAGAGGACGTTCCGCTACCTCCTGACTAACCCTCTCGATCCTCTCCAACCTAGCTTTATCTAATCCTAATGAAGCGTCACTCATTCACAAGGATTACCAATATAGATTCTCAACCCTAGTGTCAATCTAAGGGAAAATCAATTCAACAAGCATTCAAGGTTGGAACTCAATTAAAACATCAATTAAAGAAACATAATAAAGGTCAATGAAACATAATCATCCTAGGGTTTACAAGTCCAAGAACTCACTAGGGGTTTAGCTCTCCATGGAGCAATACACAATCAATAATGAAATCGAAAGTAAAAGCATGCTATCTATAGATAAAACCCCCTCATAGTCTATATCGATGGTCTTGTGGAGTCGCCTCATCTTCTCCAAAGGTTCTCTCGTCAAGCCTAGGGCACACCTCGCCGAATCGATGCCGACGAAAGCTCCTCCAATAACTTTCTTCTGAAGGAACACGATGTCAAAGACCATAGAACCACTCCCATGACCTAGCTAAAGGCTCTCCAAACCCTAGCCTCGAGCGAATCTAAGGATGGGGAAAAGATGAGAAAAGGATCCCCCAAAACGTCTGAAATCACGATATTTATAGGGGCTAGAATCGGGTATCCACATGGGCGTGTGGAATTTTCAAATTTTGATTTCCTGCGAGCTGTGAATATTAAATGCTACAGTAATTATGCTACAATGATTTGCTGCAGTAAACTACTATAGTCCTTCACCAAAATGCTCCCGAATCCACTCTTTTCATCAAGGCCACATGAATGGGCACACATCCATATGGTAGGTCGTATTGTGTCTTCAATGAAATCACATCGACAAAGATCTTACTAGTATTGCACAAGTCAAAACACTAAGTGTGACTGCCTTGGTACCCCTCCAATTTACATATTTGCTTGAGCACAATGGAGGTTGGCACACACCCACATGCCTTTGAGCACAACTTATGTCTTCACGTTTGTTCAATTTCAAGAACTTCATCAACAAATGCATCCACGATCTACTTTTTCTTCTTTTCTTCCAAAATTGTCTCCACAACCCTAAATGCATAAAAGAAAACATATACACACGAATAAGCGATAAAATCTGAGAAAAGTAATGCTCAATATAAGAAAAGAATACTTCATATTACTTATACACAAGCACTTATCATGATCTTTCTGCTTAAAGATTCCACCTGGGTTGCTAGTGATGTAACTTCACTAAAATGCTTGGATGGTAGTTATTCATGGCTATTTCTTCTATCAACTACTTGGCTGCCTATTAGACTGGCTTCACAACTGACTTTCCCCTCAAGTTCCACCGGTAGTTATTCATGACTATCTCTTCTATTAACTGCTTGGCTGCATCTAAGGTCTTACTGCCAAGTGATCCCCCAGTTACTAAGTCTATAAGCTGTAAAATAGCATCGGTCCACAGGAAAAAAAAGTGAATACTAAAAGTAACCCTAACCCTGAAAAATAGCCTAAGTGATTGAATGTTGGGTGTGTGAACAAAAGAAAGTAAATATAAGAAAATATTGAAGATAATAGGAGAGAAGTCAAGAAAGAAAACGATATCAGGGCATAACATCTCTCTAGGGTTATAAAGTGCAGTATAAAGGTTGTTTATGCATGCAATCCTATTTGAACTAAGAGGTTTCCAGAATTATACTAGACCCCAATATCTCAATCGAAGAGTAACTGACTAGATGCAGAGCTGATACGAATATTCACACAATTGCATTAACACTCTATGAAACCTTACTGTGAGCTAATAATAATCTCTTAAGTAGATAACCCCCCTTGTAGAAAGAGATTATCCCTAATCCGAATACAAAGTAGAGATGCGATTTCTCCTAAAATACACTCTACATGATTGCAAAGAGCACAGAGGTTATCACTAATCCACTCGAAAGGATTGCGGGAGACGAAGTCTCCTAAGTACTCTAACCAGAGGTGTACTCACTATCCTCTTAAATTACGGCATGTCTATACTAGGTGAAAATTTTTTCTTGTCACATAGCACACCAAACATGATAGCTAGGGCTTTCACTTTTTTAGCAACCAAGTATTCAACCACGCAATTAGATTTAAATAGAAATAATTATAATTAAATAATTAAAGCATCAAAGATCTAACAACCAATGTCAAAAAATAAACCTTAGAGTTCAACCATGCCCAAACATCTACAAATTAGCCCTCCATTAATGGGGGGCAAGTATCCAAGATTCAAACAATAGGAGTAAACATGAAAACCATGAAAAGTCCCTTTCTCAATCGTGCCGATGAAGGATCACCGGAGAAGCCCTAGGAAAGCTTCTACGCACGCTGCCAAGGTTACCTTGACGGCTACGATCTTCAATCCCCTTGAATGTTGATCCGAATCCCCGTTGAAATTGCCCCTTAGTTCTAGAGATTCATCTCTTATCTTTTCTAATTCACCTCCAAGAAACACCCCAAAAGAAAAGAATTCAATGCCCTAAAAATCTTCATAAGTTCTATTTATACCTGATTGCTTACGGGGGCTTACGAGTGTAAGGACATGGTTGTAAAGGAACTGGAGACGATGGTCGTGAGCCTTACGGAAACACTTACGGCTGTAAGGTCTTCTTTTTTATGTTATGGTCCAACATATGGCCGTAAGCAATGGACTATAAGCTTCACTTTTCCGCTTCTTCTGACCGCCCTTACAGGCGTTAGCTATAGTCGTAAGTTCCTCTAGATGATCCTTATAGGCATAAGCCTTACCCATAAGGTCCTCTGAATTGGCTCTGAATCCCTCTTATGGGTATAAGCATGCCCACAAGGTCCTCTGGAATGGACTTACAGCTATAAGCTGTCTATAAGCCACCCAGTTTGCCTTGTCCTTGATCAAATGATGCCGAGAGAGCTCCAACTTCATTGGTTGAGGTCTAAAATGTTTCTTTTGGCTCTCTATCATCTTGAAATGATGTCCTAAGCCTAAGAATGTGAAACACACTAGATTTAGCATTGAATTCCATAATACGATTCTAATACATAACCGAATGGGTGTACAAAGTGATATAAAATACATGCATGTGTACTCATCACTCTTAACACAAAGCTCACCAATTTCAACAAGTATAAACCCTAGATCTAACATTCAAGAAATGAAATACAAGTAGAAGGAATGGAAGGATCTAGCTTGTAACAATGATCCTACCCTCTCACAAACAAGGATAGGGCTACAACCAAGCTCCACATGTGCATCAATCAAAGCTCTAGATTTAATGTAGCAAGGATGAAGAATATGGAGTAAAACAAGGAGAAAGAAGATGGCATACCTTGTCCAGCCCTAAGGAGAAAGATGGATGAATGGAGCCTCTTCCAAGGATGAGGATGAAGGGATTCAAGTGGAGATCTTTCATCCAAGAGGAGAAGCTAAGAAGATGATAAGGAGAAACAAGGGAGAAGAGGTATAAAAGGGTTTAGGGGATAAAATTACAAAACTAGCCATATAACATCAAGAGAAGAGGGTGCGAGAAAATTTCGCACAAGGTGTGCGGTTTGGCACAGGGTGTGTTGTTTCACACGGCCTGTGTGGATCTTAGCTCAACAAAGGTTTTAAGCTAAAACTAGCATAAAAATGTCTCTGATTCGCAGAGCTATGTGGATCTCAGCCCAATAAAAGATTTGAGTTAAAAGCGGCATAAAGTCATGCGGATCTTAACTCAAAAAATGATTTGTGAGCTGGTTGTGCGGATTTCAGTCTGTTAAACAATTCCTAGGCTAAAGATGGCACAAGAGATGCCGAATCACACAACCCGTGGTAGAACCCTATCACAAGCACTATTCTACAGTTGAAAACTCCTAATACTAAACAAAGACCTACTGGGCAGACCCAAAGTAGGGAACCAAACCAAAGAAAGTTTCTTAGTATCACAAAATCACCAACACTCAAAATGGCCAAATGATTTTCTTTAATGAGAATGAAGAAGGTCACTAGTAGTCTATCCTTGGAAAGTGTTAAAAACGCAATGTAAATAACAAATAACAAATCAAAGATAGATGTTCACGGACAAGAATCAAAACCTGTAGGTTAAATGGAAACTTGAATCGAGACCTAATCCTTTGAATTCTTACTCTCAACTTAAGTATATGTTGCTCTCCTTATGGATTCCATTCGAATCAATGTTAAGGAAAGCCCTACTTTGTATCATTGTTCCCTGTCTTCTTAAACCTTCACCTTTCTCTTACTCCAAGCTTAAAACATGAATCTTATCTTGCATTTTCCTCATCATGTTTGCTTTCATTGTAGCCAAGTGTGCTCCAAGTGAAGGCTAATTAAAACCAGCCTTCTTTCTACAGTCTAGGATGGTTGAACTGTGGGAGCCTAAATCATCCCTCCTTTGCAGTTAGTTGAAGAGACCTTAGTTAAAGTTGGTTGGTTTTTATTATTTCTTTTTATTTTATTGATTGTTGCAGCTAATTTTGGGTAAGGCTCCTCGATTAGTAATGTTTTTGGTTGAAATCCCACAGTCTAGCATGAGAAAACTTGGTGTTTGTTTTAGATGATACCTTGTGATCCTTGTAAAAGATTCAGCAATTCCAATAGTATATTGCTTAATTTGTGACTCTATGTTGTTAGTTACTTGGCAATCCTAGTAGTTAAGTTATTAAAAATTCTTGGTAATAGCTGCTGTCATGAGTTCCTGCTGTGGTGTAGATGAGTAATGTTATTAGTTTTAGCTAATATATATATATTCCCTTACTGTAAAATCTTCAAACCAAGGTGCATGACAACCCATTCTCAAGTCTTCTGGGTCTTTTGAAATATATATATATATATATTCCATGCACGCCCGTTTCCTTGAAGATTTCTTTAGTTATAATCATGTTTTGAACATCACCTAAGCTGCAAAATATTCCTTTCTAATTAAGCTCTCCTTTTCCCTTGATACAAGCCATTTTCTTCCTTCTTTCACTCACTCATTCTTTTATTTATGTCTTTTTTACAATCTTACTTTTGCATCGCTATTAAACGTGAGTGGATTGTTGAAATTCGCATCACCTAACATGTTTCTTGACTTGTTGTATTGCCTTGTAATTAGTTTGAATTTTATACTCTCCTTTCTGTATAATTATTCTAAATATGGCTAATATAACAAATTACCTTATCTATGGGATTTGTTATCAATTTAAAAATATTAACAACACCTAAATAGGTAACAAATGAGATAATTACACCATTAAATGATTAATAGATGAATTCCGTAAATAATCTAAAGGACAATCATTTGCTTTATCGGATATTTTATTACGTATTTAAGTAAATGTTTTAAAATATTTTGGTGTACAAGGAAGGTTTTCCCAAATGAGAGATGGTTTAATAAGAGCTTATTAGTTCATGAATTTGTTTATGAAATGTTCTCGATTTTGATAAAATTAAGTTTAATAAATGATTATTTGCAGCTATCGAGTTTATAACAAATTACTGCATGTGTGAATGCCATTGATATTATAAAGATAAAATTACTCCTATGCCGACAACGTCACTCATTTTATTTTGATTTTGAGATTCTATTTTATGGTGATAGTAGTGAACCGAGGGCTTAGCCTACTACAGTATAGGGTTCTACCCACTGATCAACCTATTGAGAGGTGGCGTGGATGATCAGGAGTATGTTATCTCTATTTAGGGTGGCACAAGAAACTCTAATAGATAGGAGAGACACTTCTTAATTCTAAGTCACTATGCTTCACCACATTGGTAAACTCAAGCCAACACCAAAGCAGGTAATATTTAAAAAAAAAAGGAGTAAAATGTAAAATGTAGCCTTGGCAGACCCCCAAACTAAGCCACGGCTATGGCCAATTCGAAAGTTACTTTGGTAGGCCCATAATTTGTATTTCAAAAATCCAACCCTAGGTTAAATTATTTTTTTGAAAATATTATATCATTGATTTTTTATCACTATAATGTGTATATTCAAGAGCTATTTATTGAGTTTTATACATTTATTTTTGTCACTATTCTTGTACTTGGAATATCTATTCTCCTATTAGTGCATATATACTGAAATCTAATCTACTAATGTTTATATTTGAGCTTATATTTATTGTAACTACTATAGGAATCTCCTTGAGTTCGAAATATTTTTTTTTTAAACTCCTCACTGAGTAAATGTAACTGTGTTACTCATCCCCAATTTTCTTAAATTATTTTTGAAGTTAACTTAATTTTGTCCATTTTTTGAAGTGTTAACTAGCAAAAGTACCACTAAATCTTGCAGTTTTTAAAAGATGAGTGTATATACATGCCACCTACTCTTGGACATCACGACGGTTGTCACGTGCTAAGAACATGTCGAGACGTAATAATTTAAAAAAAAATAAATAAATAGTAATAATAATGATAATTTTTAAAAATTTGAGTTTAAAAATTTGAATTTAATCATGCATATTTTGAGCTTATAATCTTTAGTCTATGTCTATCGAGGGAAAGTAAATAAAAATAAAAAAAAAATGTTGGCTAAATTTCCATTTATAATATATTAAAGTACAAAGATATATATATATATATATATATATCTATTTACTCCCATGTGATAATGTTGATTATTGATATACCACCTACATATTGAGTCTAAGCATTATTTATTGTGATAATTCACCCCAAAATGCGTACTATTTATAAATAGAGTCTATGCGCTATTTATAAATAGTGTTTACAAAGAAACCACCAGTAATATAGTAATAACTCATCACAAAAAGTGTAAGGGATTGAAACTTAACTCGTTTAGTATTGTTCACGCACTATTCACTATGGGTCCAATACAATAGAAAACTATTCATTTAATGTATACTGAGTCCCGTATATATATTAGGTCTCATTGTGTGTTCCCTGTGAGATAAATCATATTATCCACCCTTTAAAGTTGCATAACAAAAAAATTTACCATGTTGAGTTGTGGTCCCTGATACATCATCTTGAGCGTAAATGACATGCCTTCATTATCTCGCTAGTTAGTCTATCGCATATGATAAATCTCTAAAATTCATTAAGTCACGGCAATTTGTGCACCTTCATACTAGTCTATCTCTTCGATAGCGTTTATCACTTTTGTCAAAATATAAATATATACATGTAGAGAGAATCTCCACCAACTCATGATAAATTATCGAGGTTCTTATTTGCCACCCTTGAAAATTAATGAAATTACCTATATCACTCCACTTTTCAGGAATTACTTCACCCACGATTTAAATTAATATTTGTCCCTCTTTGAACAAATTCTGGTGTTTAAAATTTGATTAAAATAAAATCTTTACTCTCTTATAAAAAAAAATTTATAACGTATTTCATTGGATATTACATATAATTTAAAAAAATAAAATAAAATTTTCTTCATCCAGTCAAGTTACATATCCCATTATTTTTAATTAAAAAATCCATTGTCTATTCATGAAAATCAAACACATATCTAATAAACATGACATGCATAAAAAAAAAAAAAAAAACTTCGATATAAATAAATGAGTAAAAAAAAACAATTAATCTGATTGATTTGATTTCTTACCAACTCAACATGGAGCCCATGTCCCTTTAAGAGTCACCAAGTCTTTTTCTGTCTTTGTTATTCATTTTTACGTTAGTTACGTTGTCTTTTCTCTTAGTTGTTATACTTCTTTTCGTAGTTGTGTCTGTTTTTTATCTATTCACTTTTGTGAAATGTAATCCTTTTTTCTTTGGATGAATGTGGCAAAATATTTTAATATTTATAAACTTTCAAAATTAAATATTTAATATTTAATTTAAATAATTAAATTTCATAGAAGAAAAACATTAATCCATCACTCAAAATAAACTAGTTCTATATATTCTCATACTCAAACCAAATTTTCACACACAATGAGGACCATAACGAAAAAAGGACATACATACATACATACATCTATATATTATTAATAGTCACCCAATTCTCTTCATCCGAAGGTGGTGAACCACCGCGTATGCTCACCGCGAGTCACCGGATCCACGGCCACGCTCACAGGCTGCTCTACATTATCCTCCGCCGGCGCCGGCGCCGGCGCTTCCACCGCCGCAGCATTACCAACTCTAACATCGACGGCGCCAATGAAGTCCCTGGTCGGACGGTCCTCGTTTCTCCACGTGGTCAAATCACAACCATTTAAAGGGAAAGAACGCATGGCAGTTGCCTTTTGCAGCAAAGCCATGGCCGAGAGACTAGGGTTAGGTTTAGGGTTAGGGTTCAATGAGTGGAGTTCATGGTGAAGAGAAGGTTGAGGAAGCTCATGAGGTAGTTTCATGGAGATCAGTGTTGCACTCTCTTGTGCCAGTGCATCACAGAAAGCTCTGTGAGTGAGGAAGCTGTCCTTCCTGCATGCATGCATATGCATGCATTTATCACAAAAACAAAATTAGGGTTTCATGTTTTCATCATGCAGTTCAAAAGTAAGATCATATATTTTCATCTAATTATTTTTTTTTATAATTTCTGCTGAAAATTATGAACAAAATGATGATAATATATATGTCTGAAATGTTTGAACTAGCTATAGTGATCGATCAATGCAGAAATATATTTTTCTGTTTTGTTTTGGAGTTTAAGAAATGATACATTTCTAAACAAAATCATGAAATCTTTGAAATATTTCAATAAAATTCAGCAGAAATACATATTTATATATGTCCTATCATGAGAGATGTATAAATTTCTAATATGTTTATGTCATCATACAATTTTGTCCCTTCCTTCTGTAATGAACCTATCACTTTATTATATATATGTTTCAAAATGTTAAATATTTTCCCTGAATTTGCTGAAATGGCAGCACGAATTTATTTCTTTTTCCAGATATGAATGATTTCACCTGACATATCTCTTTAAATGTATTCATTTTCTATCTTCAGGCAAGTCACATATATATATATATATATATTATATGTATATGCAACTCACCTGCACATCTTTAACACCATAAATTTCAACAAAATTAACCAAAAATAAATAAATAAATAAATAAATAATCATCACCTGGAGAACAGAGTTCCACAATCACAAGTGTACTCTTTGGTTCCACAAGTCTTGAGATGAGCTTTCCAATCAGAAAGAACAGCATATCTCTTAGAACACCGGTCACACTTCCACTTCTTCTCACCATGTTTTCTGCAGTAGTGTTTCTTGATTCCAGTGAGATCACCAAGAGCTCTTGAAGGGTGATGGTGCACACAAGTTGATTCAGGACAAACATAAACCTTTTTCTTCATCACTTCCTTGTTGCTCTTCTGTCTGAGCTTCCATGGCAGGTTGTGACCTCTTCTGTGAAGCTGCAAGTTCTGGTCCCTTTGGAAACCTTTGTTGCATATTTCACATACAAATCTGTTTGTTGCCATCAAGCTCTTTGGTGACATTGCTACTACTTCAGCATCTGGATCTTCAAACATATATAAATATATATATATATATATATATTCCATCAACTGAAATGATCAATGAATCAAAAGACAACATGTTTGCATGTAGAGATCATATATACCTGGGTTTCCAGGTTGGTTTCTCTTCTTCTTGAGCATGGACATGGAGTGTTGAAACATGTTTGAGTAATGGTTGAAAAGATGAAGAAGAAGGAGAAGAAGAGGGGTTTAAAAGGGAGAAAGAAAAAGGAAAGATGGGTATATGTTTCCAAGTGATCTGATCAGAAACATGCAATGAAGGAAGAACATTGGATAATTTCAAAGCAGGGAATGAATGCTCTTTTTAACTCTGTGAACTTTTTGAGAAGGGACAGTTCAGAGTAAGTTTAGGAAGAGGTATTATTATTATTATTATTATTATTATTATTATTATTATTATTATTATTATTATTATTATTATTTACTTACCACTCTTTTGAAAAAATAGCAAATTAATATGCTTGCCCTTTCTTTGATTTTACCAAAATTATATGTTTTGACTTAAATTTAAATCACCTCTCTTTAGGTCTTTGTTTATATTAAATATTTGTTATGACATATATCATTGAGTCTTAAATATATTTTGATGATTCTTAATACATCAACTAGAAGTTGTTTATTAACAATATAAAATATTATTAATGTATCACAATTATAAAGATTTTATACAATAAAAGTTATTTAACTTAAATTAAAACATTAATTTTGAGATAATCATCTTTATAATAAAAGAATTAGTACTTGATTGAGAGTTTCAATTCGTGGTTTTTCTACTTTTATAAAAAAAAATTGAGATAATTAATTTTTAAATAAATCAAAAAATATAAATAACTTGGCCGTTTTTTAGTGGGTGGTGAGTAAAAACCTGTTTTAGGAAGTGGGGTTCCTTGTGGAGAAGTTGGTATTCTTTTTGCTAAACATGCAAGAGAAGGGATAAATGCACATGAGTTTCAGTGGTCACCAAAATAAAGATGTATATATATATATATATATATTAGGTTATGTGGTTGATGAATCCCATCTCTTTCATTCACCAAACCTTTTCTTTTCTTTGTTTTAAATTTTGTTATTTTCAAAAGAAGATGATTTTTATGAGAAGATGGTCTTCATCAAAATCATTAATATGATATAATTTATATGGAATCTCAAACCTAGTTAAGTGTTCATTAGATATGGTAGACTATATATAGTTCATTTTTTAATTTGACTCCTTGATCATCATGGACTCCGATTAGGTTAAGATGTGATATATTTTAGATTTATTAAAGAATCTCACCGTTGTTTAGTAGACACATGTGTTCACATGAATTCGTTTTTTTTTTTAAGTATTCTTATTAATAAGAATTTAATCTATTTTACGAATAAATGTTAATAATTAAATGATTTGGATGGTAGGGTTGGAGTACTAGCTAGCGTGAGTTGATTTATAATGGCTCGGAAAAGGGATTTAAGCATTTTAATTGCAAATCCTTTTTCTTTTTGTTAGCCAACACCCAACGTGATTGAGCCATTGATTGATGTACTCATGTGACTAAAAAAGAGAACTTTTTTAAAGATTAGTTTGGTGGATAAATTTTAAATGACTTTACCATATTTTAATTTAATTAATTTAATTAAAATTAAATGTTTACCCTTCATTTCTTGTGTTTTTTATATAAATCATTGCTTAACACACTTAAAACTCAATAGCATAATTTGATTCCAATGTTTTTTTTTCATCCGTTTTCTATAAGTTATGGGTTTTAAATTAATTTGGAGCATTGTTGGCATCTACAAACGGTACTATCTTTTTTTTTTTTTTGGGTTATGTACCCAAATAATTAAATTTAAATGATTTTGTGGTTTTTAATGAGAAAATAATAATAAATTATTAAATATTATAAAAAAATTTAAACATTGTGACCTGATTGACTCGGCCGGGTCAACCGGTTCCTGATTGAAACGCTCGATAACCGGATTAACACCGGGTTTTTTTATACCCAATTTAATGGGGTATAACCGGGTCGGCCACATGGCCAGTTTCTAGTTTTTCCGGTTAAACCAGTTGGGTCAGTCCGGGTCTGACAACCTTACAAAAAAATAGAGTACTCTTAGTAATTGATTGTTTTACTCTTGTTCAAACAATCCTGTCAATTATTGTTTTTTGAAGTGACTATTGCAGAAATTAATTATATAATCTTACATGGTAGATTCTAAACAAATGCCCATTTTGATTGTGTAATGGATTCATTCTTTCTACTCCTATTACTATTAATTGGGTCTATAGTTTATAAATGGTTTTGATCACATTTCGTAGTTGATTTAAGTTGTCAAAGATTTTTGTTTTTATAGCATTTTATTTTATTTATATATTTATTTTATTCCTTAATTTTAGGATTAATTGTTTTGCATTTTTTAGAGTTTTTATTGCTATATTAATGCTTGTAACCATTATTTCAAAAGAGAAATAAAATTTCTGAAATTTTTTAACACAATTGATCTATATATCGCTACGTTAAGAGGCCAACTAGTAACATAGTAAATATACATGGTAATACATTCTTAGCATGAGAAACACCTTGTGGGACATTAAATTGATATTATTTATTTATTTATTTATTAAAATAAAATAAATAAATCACTCATTAATTGGATATTGATATTTTTTATTCATCTTGGGTTATTGTTATTATGTTATTAATTAGTAATATGTTATTTGTCTCTTGTTCAGCTCGAAGTTGTAGATTTCTTTCCCTTGTTTTGCTCAGATTGGACTTTGTTACACTTCTCTAGAGAGGAAAACCGTTGCTCTTATTAATTAGGAATTTGATACATGTTTAAGTGGTGGAGGTGATATATATCATAATGGTTCTGTTGTTAAATGACAAGTGACACGTCTCTTAAAGCAGTGCTAGGGAAGAATATTTCAATAAAATGTCTTGCTGTTTGATTTTATTGTTTGTTACTGGAATGGTTATATAAGTCAAAAAAAAGCTATTTATGAGGTATCATGTTGGTCTAACTAGCATGTACCATACAATATTAGTCTCCACTCTTCATACTTAAATGGATGCTCTTTAACTAATGTTTTTAGCTTATTGAGCACATCTTGTTGGCAAGGTTATGTTAATACTTCTCTAAAAAGGTTGCTTATATGCTGTTAATATAGGATAAGTGTGGCGATTCTCGGACACTAAATAAAGTTCTTAGAAGATAATGAAGGGAGGTAAAAGGGATAAGGATAAAGAAAGGAGAGAAGATAAGAACAGAGATGAGAAAAGGATCAGAGAGTTATCTATCTCCTCTCCATATCCATAGATTGCATTTATATCAAAATCATGACCGCTAAGATATGGCCATGTGGTTCCTTAACCATCGGTTAAAGGTTACAATCCATGCATAACTTGACATCACTTCCCATTAATAGCACAAACTCTTATGTTTATTACATAACATATTCTCTGAGGCGAGTCATACTTGTCGGTATCCTGTCGCGCTTTGGTCTTCCCGCCTTTTGCCCATCGCCTGCCATCTTAGCATCTCCGTCTCCACTCTTTGTCTTGACTTCTTCGTCTTGGTCCGCTACATTCGCCTCCTCTTCAGAACAGACCTTGTCCTCAAGGTGAAAGCGAGGGAAATTTTTACGGAGCTCCTCCTTCGAGGTCCACGTAGCGTCGGCGGCAGACTAGGTTTCCCATTGGACTAAGTATTGGTGGACCGATTTGCCCTTGGCTGCTACGAGACGTGATCGTAACACCGCGACAGGTGTGAAGATAGGCTTTTGATCTTGGAATGAAGCTGGAAATGGGAGCTGTTGCACCGTTGGGTCTCCGTAACAGCGTTTTAATTTGGAGACGTGAAATACGTCATGTAATTGAGCAGAGGGGGGTAGTTCTAACCGGTAAGCCACAGCTCCAATTTTCTCAAGTATTTTAAATGGGCCAAAGAACCTTTTAGAGAGTTTATGGGTGGCTTGTTGAGTGAGAGATGTCTGTCGATAAGGTTGGAGTTTTAAGAAGACCCAGTCCCCTATTTGAAAGGAGATGTCGACCCGCTTGGCATTGGCTTGGTTTTTCATGCGGTTTTCAGAACGAAGGAGATTTTCTTTCAAGGTGGTGAGGACATGGGTTCGTTCACTCAGGAGAGTGTTTATGGATGTAATTGTGGAGGTATCCGGAGTGTACTCTAGAAGAGTAGGGAGGGTCATGGCCATACACGGCTTCAAATGGGGACATTTGGATGGATGAGTGCCAAGCCGTATTGTAATGCCACTCCGCCCATGGTAGGAGCCGAACCCAGTGCCGTGGATGATCGCCGACGAAGCAGCGAAGATAGTCTTCCAAGTATTTGTTTAAAATCTCCATTTGGCCGTCGGATTGGGGGTGATAGGCGCTGCTCATGGATAGCTGTGTCCCTTGCAAGCGAAAGAGTTCTTTCCAGAAGAGGCTGAGGAATAGTGGATCTCGGTCAGAGATTAGAGAAGTAGGGACACCATGAAGGCGAACAATATCGCGAACGAAGACTTCGGCAACCAGGGAAGCTGTGAACTGAGAAGGTCGACGACAACAAGGATAACTGTCTTGCCGGTGGACGTCGGGAGATGGGTGATAAAATCAAGTGATGCAGATGCCCAGATCTGGCCAGGTATAGGGAGAGGTTGAATTAACCCTTGGGATGCATGGTTAAAGGGTTTGACCATTTGGCATGTATGACAGGAGTTGACGAAGTCACGTACATGCTTTTTTTGGTCAGGCTAGTAGAACGTGCTGGTGAGGCGATGATAGGTTCGTCGGATGCCGGCATGCCCACCTACGGGAGTATTGTGAAACTCCGCGATAAGCAACTGTTGAAGGGCCGCATTGGATGGAATGAGGAGTCGGTTCCGAGAAAAAATGAAATCCTTTCTGAGGGTGTAGTCTGGGTATGCTTCAGGATCATGCTGAATGGATTCCCGTAATGAGGCGATACTCGAATCATCTTTGTAGGCTTGTTGTAGGGCACGCCATAGGGCTGGGAATGGTCGAGTGACAACCAGGGATAAAAGAGAAGTTGGATTGTCGTCTGGAAGACGAGAAAGAGCATCTGCTGGTTTATTGGTACAGCCTGGTTTGTATAATATATCAAAATCAAAGCCTAGTAACTTAACAAGCCACTTATACTGATCAGGTGTTTGTATGGTTTGGTGCAAGAGAGACCGTAGGCTCTGGTAGTCAGTATGAATGACAAATCGCCTTCCAAGGAGATATTGGCGCCATCTTCGAACGGCTTCAGTAATCGCATACATCTCGCGCGCATATGTAGAGGATGCTCGGAGACGTGAAGAGAGTATTTTGCTAAAGTAAGCTAGGGGATGGCCATCTTGCAACAAGACCGCGCCGACGCCCAATGCCGAAGCATCAGTTTGGAGTTCGAATGGTTGGTCAAAGTTGGGAAGTCGAAGAACAGGAGTTGTCCTGAGAGCAGTCTTTAATGATTGAAAGGCGTGTGTTGCTTCCTTTGACCAGACAAAAACGTTCTTTCGCAATAGGTCAGTCAACGGTGCAGCCATGGTTGCATAACCCTGCACAAAGCGTCCATGAATAGCCTCGTGAGGCCGAGAAATCCCCGAAGACTGCGGACTGATGTGGGTAAGGGCCACTGCTGGATAGCTTGGACTTTCTCCGAATCTACCGTTACTCCCTCGCCAGAAATGGTATGACCGAGATATGCAATGCGCAAGCATCCAAAGGCGCACTTACTCAGCTTGGCGAAGAGTTGGCGTTGCCGGAACATTGTAAAGACTATTTGAAGATGTTGAAGATGCTCCTCCCAAGTCGGACTGTAGATTAATACATCGTCGAAGAAAACTAACACGAATCGTCGCATCACGGCCCGAAAAACAGAATTCATGAGGGCTTGGAAGGTGGAGGGGGCGTTGGAGAGCCCAAACTGCATGACGAGAAACTCATAATGCCCTTCATGGGTTCGGAATGCTATTTTGTCAATGTCCGGGGGAAAGATGCGCACCTGATGGTAGCCTGAGCGGAGGTCCATCTTAGAGAAGATCTGTGCGCCGGTGAGCTCATCGAGGAGTTCTTCGACGGTTGGTATAGGAAACCGGTCGCGAACAGTGACCGCATTGAGAGCGCGGTAATCCACGCAAAACCTCCAGGATCCGTCCTTCTTCTTGACTAGGATGACGGGTGAAGAGAACGGGCTCGTGCTGGGACGAATAACGCCATCTTTGAGCATCTCCCCGACCAGACGTTCGATCTCGGTCTTTTGAAAGTGTGGGTAACGGTATGGTCGGACGTTCACTGGTGAAGTATTGGGATGTAGTGGTATTCGGTGATCAAATTCGCGGATGGGTGGAAGCCCTGTCGGAGTAGCAAAGATATCAGAATATGAGGTCAATAATGCATGAAGAGATGCAGCGATAGAGGAAGGCGTGGTGGACGCCACGTGATTTATGGAATGTGATAATGTTGTTCCCAAGTCAGAGTTTAGTGAGACAGAAAGGTGGTAGTATTGACTATTCAGTTGACCGCGAGCATGGCGCTTGAGTGAGACAGCTGAGGACGTGAGGCTACTAGGGGAATGCATGCCATGCAAACGAACACGTACTCCATTAGATTCGAAATCCATCCATAGCTGTCGATAGTCGAAGATGGTCGACCCGAGTCCTGCAAGCCAATGGACTCCCAACACAATATCAGCACCAAAGACAGGTAGGAGAAGTAGGTCGACCGGAAAGATAGCCTCGCCAAGCTGAAGGGGAACTTGTACACATTCACCCCCACACTGTAACTCGGCGCCATTACCCACCGTGACGCGCATATGGGGGGAAGGTTGGATGGTTAATCCCAGATGCGTCGCCAAACGTGACTGGAGGAAGTTGTTGGTGGAGCCGCCATCCACTAGAACGACCACCTCCTTACCATGGACCCTCCCTGCAATCTTCAAGGTGGAAGGCACCAATACACCGGCTAATGCGTGAAATGATATACAAGGTGTATCACTAATTGGAGTTGGGTCAGGTGGAGGTTCTCCCTCGTCGCCGGGTTGTGGTGGCTTAGGTAGCAGAATGTCGTCAGAAAGGTTCTCATCATCGCCCACGAGGAGGCATAAGAACTGCGAGGGGTTACATCGATGACCTTTCGTAAATGGAGCGTCACAATTGTAGCAAAGACCACGCTCGCATCGGGCCGCCATTTCCGTTGGCGTTAAACGCTTAATAGGTAGTGATGGTATGTTCGGAGAAGGACGATTTCCAGTAGGTGGACTGGTTGCTTGCACCGGCGTTATACCTGGCATGCGCGAGGAAAAGCGTGGTGACCCCAATGCGAATCGTGCGGCATTGCATTTGTCTTCCATAAGTCTAGCCATGCCAATGGCATCATGGAGCGACTGAGGGTTTAGGATATACAACTCGCGCTGTATGTCGTCTCTCAATCCTGAAAGAAAACAGTTAAGCAGGCTTGTTTGACTTAATCCTGTAACTCTTGTTGATAGACACTCAAAGTCGGTGAGATAAGCAGTCACAGAGGAGTGTTGTTTAATTTTGAAGAGGCGGGCTTCATGGTTAATAAACTTGGATGGTCCGAAGCGGATCTCCGCTTGACGAACGAAAGCCGTCCAAGTTGTAAGTTGGTTGGTAGAGGTCAACCAATGGAACCACTGTAGTGCGGTGCCAGTCATGTAAAATGCCGCGATATCAATCTTCTGGTCTTCCGGGGTGATATGGTGGTCGAAAAAATGCTCAATCTGGAATATCCATGAAAGGACGTTCTCCCCAGAAAATAAGGGTACCTCCATCTTAGGTAGGCGAGCCATCGGTTGAGGACCTTCCTTTGTCTGTCCCACGGCATGCCCAAGAGGAGTTGGGCTAGGGAGAGAACTAGGAACTGGGGGTGATGGTAGTAAAGGTGGTGGGTTGGAGCGCTCCACTTTGGAGAGTTTGAGTAACATATCTGTCATCACGGCCTGCTGTGTTGCGATGGATTTTTGGATTGCTTCAAAGAGTGTGGAATGTTGCTGGATGGAGACACAAAGCTCCTCCATTTTAGCAAGCATGGAGTCTTGACGTTCGTCGAGGACAGTTAAGTGTTCCTCCATGGCCCGAGATCGCGTCATCGCCCCGTCGGTCATGTTAAGCTCAATGAAAGCACCAATGTGGCGATTCTCGGACACTAAATAAAGTTCTTAGAAGATAATGAAGGGAGGTAAAAGGGATAAGGATAAAGAAAGGAGAGAAGATAAGAACAGAGATGAGAAAAGGATCAGAGAGTTATCTATCTCCTCTCCATATCCATAGATTGCATTTATATCAAAATCATGACCGCTAAGATATGGCCACGTGGTTCCTTAACCATCGGTTAAAGGTTACAATCCATGCATAACTTGACATCACTTCCCATTAATAGCACAAACTCTTATGCTTATTACATAACATATTCTCTGAGGCGAGTCATACTTGTCGGTATCCTGTCGCGCTTTGGTCTTCCCGCCTTTTGCCCATCGCCTGCCATCTTAGCATCTCCGTCTCCACTCTTTGTCTTGACTTCTTCGTCTTGGTCCGCTACAATAAGTGTCTGATTTTTTTTTTTTTTGACAAATTCAATAGGTGATGTTAGTTAGAGACATCCGTGTTGATTGAGAATTGATCGTCTAACCTGATAATACAGGTATTATATGTTAATTATAATTCAATGGAATATATTGTTGCTTGATTTTACTGTTTGCTGCTGGAGTGGTTATATACTTATATTGGTCAAGAAAGCTTTTGATGAGGTGTCATGTTGGTCTGACTAGCATGTACCATACTATAATTGGTCTGAACTCTACATTTGATGTTGTTGGTCTTCATATTTAAATGGATGGTTTAACAGTTTAACTCATGTTTTTAGCTTGGTGATCATGTATTGCTGGCAAAATGCTTGGAGGTTATTGTAATGCTTTTCTAAAAAGGTTGCTTATATTGCTGTTAATACAGGATAGGTCTCTGACTTTTTGGATATACATTGCTTCAATGAGCAAGATTCTACTATTCATGTATTAGGTTTCCTCTAATTAGGTTACATTGATTACTAGAATTATGGATAAATATAGTAAATTATTTTTGAAAATCCAATTGTTCACTTTAAAATTTTTTACTAATTAATTATTAATCAATATGTTTTAAAAATTAAAAAAAAGCGTAATTATGAATTGATAATTTATTAATGAATAGTAAAAAGTGAGAAATTTTAAAAATATCACTCTTTCAACTATTTTTATTGTAAAACAAATATTGAATGTTATAAAAGAAGTCACAGTAATTTTTTAATTTTTTGTCATGTACTTGTGTGAATCAAACAACAAACAACACAAAACTTTACGTTATCCATTATATATCAAACATAATATAATATAAATATTGTATCTTAACCATTTGTACTGTATTGTACTATTTGTGCTATTTTCACTTATAAATCAAATGGACCATAAAAGATTTTTATATTATAAATCGGACCATTAAAATAAAATAAATGAATTCTTATATTTAGACATGAGACACCGCGAGATAAACTAAATATGCATTATTTTTTTTAACCGTAATGTCACCAAGGTAAAATAAACAACTCTAACTATAGTAAGATTGGGAAACATAGTTTTGACAAACTATTTTCTTTATAATATATATATATATATATATATATATATATATATATATATATATATATATATATATATATATATTAGATAAACTATTCGTATCATGAGGCATATTTTGGATCTATTTTGAATATATTGATGAAAAATGGATAAACCACTTCAATTACTGAAAAGAAAGAAGTACATCTAACCACTAGATGAGACACATGCTAACAAACATATAGCACAAAACGAAACACAAGCCAACTACAAGAGCTATAACAAAAGGTGAAAACGCATACCAGGCTGGAACCCAAATTCAATCCCCTAAATTCAAAACGATCTAGCCAAAGAACTGGTCCCTTGCCTCCTCAGCCAACAAATCAACAATGCTAGCCTAGCCTGCTTGCAAGCAGTGCACTCAAGCTGCGTCTAATAGTGGAAACATGTAATCTTCAAGCTTCTCTGCACACCTTCCCGACTTCATCGAATGCCACGAAATAATCAGGCAATTACATTTCAACATAATGGTACAAGCAGGCACAACTTTAACATTGAAAATACGATCATTTCTGGCAAGCCAAATATTCCATACAATAGCTTTTACCACCAATCCCCATTGCCCCTACACGCGTGCCTTACATGGGAGCGCCAAGTCCCCAAATTTAACTCATGGACAATGGAGGATCGTGTAGATGAAGCAAACGATCAAAATTCTCACATAGAATTAGCGAATGGGCAGTGGAGAAAAAGATGATCAACAGATTCAACTCCTCCATGACATATGACACAAGTTGCGATAGCTAACTTATCGCATCTTTTTTTTTCAAAATTTTCAAGAGTGAGAATCTTGTTTTTTCAGACTAGCCAATTGAAGAGATTGACTTTCCTATGACACCTACCACGCCAGAACCATCTAGCAATCAGACAATGCAAACCCCCATCATTAAGAAAGTTATAGAAAGATTTCACCGAGAATACCCCATTCGAAGTAAGCAACCACCACTTCTTGTCTCTGTTACCCACATCAATAGAAGGCACTAGGTCCCTAATCGGTCTCGTATCAATGCATACCGAGAAATGAGCTTCGTCAAGCAGATGTACCGATTCCTTGAGCGTGGTCTTATGATTTTGGCATTCGCGAAACAAATCTTGCCACAAACACATCGGTGCCCTGCCATTTATCCACTTGCCATTTATTCATACACATTATATAATATATATATATATATATATGATATAAATACTTGAAATCTCTATTTTGGTGGAATGATCTGTAATATTGCTATATTGGCATGATGTAAATAAATTTTACATTTGTGATATTTGTGAACTCAGTAGATTGCTTTTCAAGCTGTGCGAGGATTTATCAAGGAGCACAACGATCACTGATCAGCAAATATAGCCCTAGCTAGTCTCTTTTTATATTGTCAAAACTTTTACATTTGGATATTACACAATTTGGTTATTGTGGAATAATATATTAATAATTTTCTCTTGAAATCAGAGATCATTGATTTATATTATTAATATTTAATACTTATAATTTTGAAATAAGTTTTTGAAGCCTTACATGTTTACTTAGTTCATGTACGCCTTATGATCATACTACTATTTATATTATATGTGATCTTTGATTCGCCTGGATGCATTACATTTTTGTTTATTCACAACACATCTTTGTCCTCTTAACAAACTTGATCTAAAATTATACACTCACCTGTATTTTAAAGTAAATCTCTCCCATTGGGACTATATATAATAGGTTTGTTCCTCTATAACTATTCTTGTGCCTTTAATGTTTCATTGAACTCTTGTACTATTATGCTTGTTAATCTTTCCTAGATATGTACCAATATATTGCAAGAGGAAAGTAATAATAGATCCTAGAATATATTAGAATTTTTAAAAGAAAATTATCAAACTTTTTGAAGTCATGAATTTCTAACCTTATTATTGAAGGTTGGAAAAGACCATGTTCTTGTTCTCCTCCCAATCCTTTCATGCTTTAAAGGCCTTATCCTGCATTCCTATTCAACACTCCTAGTCATCCTACTCTGACAAAAGTACCTCTATTAATGGCTACATCCATCACCACTTTGACAAAAATGGAGAACCATCAATTAACCTCCATTCTTTCCCTTTCATTCTACTCATTTGTCTTTATGAACTACATTTTTGCCAATTACATCATCAGTATTGTCTACAATATTTAGTATATACCCTATGATCTCACTTTGCTCTATAGTAATTAATAACACCCAAGGTTATCTTCATCTAAACTCTCAAACTTGATGATGTGCCCTATGATCTCATTTACTATGAGTTTCATGAAATTTTAGATATTATTTTTGCTAGAGTTGCTTGAAATTTTAGATATTATTTTTGCTAGAGTAGCAACTAGTGCTATCAATACTAAAATTAGACCAAAAGCTAGTGATGTTGAAACTACAAAGATAAGCGTTAAGCTATTTTAAATGATGTTGAGTAAGGATAGCTCAAGGATAAACACTAGATCAATGTCTTTAAGCCTTCAAGTTTTATAGCCTTCATTATTATTAATTTTAAAGTCAAAAAACTTTTTGAAACCTCAAAATCATAAGCGTCATGTATTATAATAAATTAAAATTGTTCACCTTCTTTATAAATAAAAAGCTTTATGATTGCTTCATATGGTTACTCTTTTAACATTTTACATGGATATCTATTAATAAAATAAAATAAATTTTGATTTTTATTAACAAAAATTAAAAGGCTTCATTTTGGTCTTTTGTTTTTGGCCTTTAGTAATTTTGGGTCTTCTCCCATAAAAAATCTTCAAAAATTAATGATGTCTTTCAGTAAATAGTTTTTTAAATGAAAATGTGAGCAAATTAGTGCTCGAATTATGCACGATTACAAAGTTAATAACTCAATATATCTATCGTCGCTATTGTATGATCCAAAGATTTAAACCGTCTCCCACGAACAACACATAGTACCTAATACCAATAAATCAAAAATCATTAATAAATAGTTGTTTTTAAAATCTAGCTCCGGTCCATTACATCTCCATCGATATTACTTTTTAATATAGGCATATATGTTTGCCATGTGTCATACATCCTTTTAGTGGTATGGATTCAACTCTTTTCTTTGTTCTTTCTTTTTATGCTTATTAAATTCTTATTTTACAAAACAAACTTTTTTTTCTGGTAATTTGATTTTTTTTATTTTAAAAAATTTAAGAATAACTTTATTATTTTATGCAATAATTGGATCAATTTTATATTTTAAAAAAAAACTATTTTATTTTATTTTTATCTTTTACAACAATGGTAACTAATTTTTATAATTTAAAATATAATTTTAATGTCTTGCATATATATATTTCTATGATCTACCTTTTGTCAACAAATACAAATAAAACAATTAAATCCCTAGCAATCGGCAAACATCCATGCCTGTATGAGAAAGTAATAGACAGAGATGTAATACTGGAGTCTGAAACTCTAATTATTTTTGTGCTTCTTGATAATCTAATATAATCAAAATAATCTTTTGCTCTAGATTTTTATATATAACATTGTAGTATATTATTTTACTTTAACAAAAGTATATTACTAGTACAAATATCTCCACATGTAAATACAAAAGTGGGCATATTTGTAAAAAGGCAATGAAGGCAGATCCAACACTTTGCGTCTGAATAAGCCCTAACACAAAGCTCTTCTTGCTCGACGATGGAGGTCGATCCCTCGTCCCTCCCTTCGCTCCACAAGCTCCCACCACCTTCCATGGAATCCGACGATACCCTCCCTCCCTCAACCCACCGCTCCCTGACACCTGCCGCCGGCGCCTCCAGGTTCGATCACTTCACTGGACACCTTGCCGTCCTTTCCCGCCCTCACTGAGGAACTCCACCACCAGTCCGATTCCGGCTTCTCCCATCTCCCTCTGCTGGTAATGAAATGTTATCCCTTTCTTTTGTTTCTTTTGATCGTGTTGTTATTTGTTTTCGTTTTTGAATGTTTGATTCATAGGGTTTTGTGATTTGCCCTCGTAGGTTTAATCTTTGATCTTAGTGTAAAGAGTTCTTGTGCGAGCTTGTGAGATTCTGAGATTGTGGATTTTGGGTGAGTGTTTGCTTTGCCAGTGTGAAGTGATACATCAGAATTCATGTTTTTAGTGCAAAGAATTTGGTGCGAGGTTGAGAGTGTTTATTTGTGTGAAAATGGCATAAAAAATTCGCCAAAAGATGCTGCTTTTATGCTTTCCATGGATTCTTCAGGGTGTGGTATGATGTGTCAGAATTCTGTGGGAGAAATTGTTGTATGGGGATGTGGATGTGGATGGGTCTATTTGCCAATGTAAAAATTAGTAGTTGGTGTCTTTTTATTGTTTGATCTCATGGTAGTATTATGATGTTAAGGATGTATCTAAAAATCTCAAAAATTTGATTCCTTGATTGGTGTTATTAAGAAGTTGGTGGTTTTGAGAGCTTGGGTGTACTGATAAGTGGTTGAGGGTCTATGACTTAGTGTGATGATAACATGAGAATGATGCATGTTTATATATTTGTTAAAACCAATCATTTAAAGCAATTGAGAGTTTTAGTACTATCATTACCTAATGAGAATTCTTTATATCCTAGAAAGCAATATAAGATACTGGTTCAAAGTCCTTTTGAGTGGATGATAATATGATGACACGGTGAGTTGTTTTCCATCATAGTGCTATTGTTTTAAGAACACAATATATAATTTACCTTTTTAAGGTTGCTAAGCATTAACATTTGTTTCTCGAGTGCTGTGTTCACCCTGTACTCTTACCTTTCCTACACCTTTCTTTCTAAAGAGTGGGCTTCATTAGTTTGGGCTTGCATTGTTGATGGCTTTCTCGTTTCAAATGCTTCTTAATGCGGCATCTCTTTGTTTAATTTCAGGGTGCTCGATTGCTATGTGTTTAAAAAGTCGCTTGCAAGAGTATGCACAGAAAGCTGGCATTCTTAACCCTGTTTATGAAACAGTGAAGGAAGGTCCTTCACATGAGCCTGTCTTCCAATCTACTGTGATTGTTAACAATGTCAGATATGATTCTCTACCTGGTTTTACAACCGTAAAAGCAGCAGAACAGTCAGCTGCAGAAATTGCACTTATGGAGATACATAAATCTGAGCTTCAAGGACAGAATGCATCCCTACACTCGTGAGTTCATTTCATATGTGAGCTAATTGCATTGCTGATTGACTAGGGTTATTATAATGTATGCTTCTGCTAAGGTAAATTTATTTGAATTTTATCCTTATTGTCAACTATCATACTTTTGACATTAGGTTACTTAGGCACACACACCAGCCCATTATGGAGACCTCCTATGCTTTTACTCTTCTTCATTGAGTTCAGATTAATTAACCCTTGATTGTCTTATTGTTTGGGTTGGTAGTTCAACTATGGGGTTATCTAAACTGAATACTAGGAGATAATTAGGATAATTATAGATGTTCCTTTAGGAATATATAAGATACATCTTTTAGATATCAGGAAATATGGTTGACCAATTTTTATGATCTAACTGAAATGTTGATACTTCAACAGGATTTTTATGGTTCAGGAATATGTCTACTTAATACTACAAACTAAATCTTGATATGTTTAACATTCCCATTTGTTGTGTGGAACCTTTTGATGTTATATATGTCAAATAAAGATCAGTTTCTATTGAAAACAAAATTACGAGGAGATTGCTTAAACTAGTTAAAAGGCAGTTGTTTTCACTGTTTATTCTTTCACTCAATGGCCAATGTAGTTGGTCATCTGTATGAGCTTTAAATTGTTAGGTGGATTAGCTCCTAGTATTAAAGAAACAACAAATGGCTTTAGTTGCAATCTTCATTTGCTGATGGCTAGATCTATCATCTTGCAGCATGAAACAGGATTATGCAAGAATCTTCTTCAGGAGTATGCTCAAAAGATGAATTATGCAATTCCATCCCACATATGCAGCAAACAACCATCTGGTCCTACTCCATTCACTTGTACGGTCGAGATTGGCGGGGATTCAATATATAGGAGGTGCAGCTAGAACAAAGAAAAAGAAGCAGATTAAAAGCAGCTCGAACAGCTCTTCTTGCAATCCGGAGTATGTGCATACTTCCTTTACTTTCATGATCTTTAAAGTAATTTTTGAAGTTAATGTGCTCAGTATGATGTTACTTCTGGCAGGTGCTGAGATGAACATGAATGGTGGCTCGGAATATCATGGTGGTTCCAGGAAAGAAAAAAGATGAAGGAGCCCGAAAAACCAAGTGAGGCCACCCCAATAAGTATCAAGCCAAGAAAGGGCAAATTCAAAAGGAAATGGTCTAAAAAGAAGTTTGCACAGAACAATACAAACAATCAAGGAGTTGAAGTCGAACCAGGGACTTTCAAGGTAGACACAGAAAGCGGTCGAGCCTAAGATAGATACTCAAAGTCAGGAGTCGAGTGTATTGATCTCACATGAGAATGAACAAGTTTCTGAAAAAAATAGCCGGTGAACCTTCTGTCCAAGATTTCGCTAAGTACTCCATGGAGATGACCGGGTATCTACAAAACACAGGTCAACAGGAATCAAGTACTCTCATGGATCCTGTGTTTTAAGAGCAATAAACTACAAATATCTATTCAGGGAAAAATGCCAGAGGTTTAAGTCCATTTGTTGAACTGGATGTTAATGACGCTTTTCCGTGTAGTTGGCGACTGCCAAAAGTTGGACGTATAATGAGCGGTATTTTATTTCCTGCGCTTTCTAGTTTTTCATATTCTCGTGCTTTTCCTTTTGTCGTTTCGGTTTATACTTTCATTTAATATGCTTTTTTTGTCATTAGAACTGTTATTTAGCTCTTGGAATACTTTGGATGTCCTCTTAAACAGGGTGCATACCGAAGATTCATTTTGGGATTTAGATTTGAATTATGTGACTTTAGTTTGTACGATGATTATAAGCTATTTGCATCCATGTAATTTAAGTTTAGCTCAGCTACACTATTAACTTCAACTTGATCATTTCTTTAGTGCCTGTTTGGGTTATATTTTGTTATCTCCCAGAAGTTGCTGCTGTACATAACTGCCAAAGTATTTTGCTGCTCTTGAAAATGTTGGTATACTTGCTTTGATTTTTTTATATTAGTTCTTCTAAGAAATTGTTTTCTTAATTCAAAACATCAATTATTTAGGTCTTTGAAATGGAATGATGGATTTTTAGTTTCCATGTTATTATGTTGTTTGATTTGATTTTATTCTTTTATATATTCTCCTCAAATTATCAATATACCCTTAAAAACTTAAGCCTTTTTGCTTATATACCTATTCCCATCAAGTTGATTAGTTCAACAAAAACATTACCACAATTGCAGGAAAAATTTGAATATATAAATGGATTTAATATTTTTAAGTTTATTTGGGTGGGCTAAGAGTTTAAGTCAAGATTGGTATGGAAAGAATTTTTTTGGGGTTACCTACAATTTCATTTTTAAGATTTATTGGCTATAAGTCTTTAAATTTTTTTAGTGTTATAAATTAATTCAACAAAGGATAAGAAGTAGAGAAAACAATACTAAGAAAAGCAGAGAATGCTTTTAAGTAATTGAGAGTGAATACAATGTCTTTTAGTCTCTATTTATGGGTTTTTTGTAAAGGAAAAAAAAAATGACCAGAGTTAAAGAATAAGTACTCAAATCACAAAAGATAATCTCATAAATTTGGTATAAATCATAAAATCAATATCATGAAATCCGCTAAAACCAAAATTTTAATCTCATCAAGTTTGGATATCAATATAAAATTTTATATTTGTAACACACCCTTTTAGGTGATGACTGATAAATGATGTGCCTCATTACCATTACTAAGAAATAGAACCTTGTAAAAACTATTAAAAAAGAAAAATCTTACTGATTAAAAAATTCTCCTCTTACAATTCGCATAGTAGATTGTTTTATTAAATACCTTACAATGACAACTTAATATAATAAAATTTTGATTAAAGGAAACAGAAATATTGCTCATATTTACTCCCTCTCATGATAATATTTGTTCATATCTTTGATGCATTCCAATATTGTATATCAGTTTTTTACAGGTAGGCACTGTTTTTGTTGAACATCACTTGAATGAATTTGTTAAATGGGTAAAGTACCTAATTAGTCACCCCACAAGTATTTCTAATTGAGTTATTAAATTATAAAAAATTTTAATTTGGTCACTTAACTAAAGCATTGCAATTATTTAATTTTGATCATTAACCGTCGGTTTGGATGGCTTCAATGAATCCCCTCAAAAGAGGGTTAATTACTTACATAAAAATATTCCTCTGTTTGGTTGTCTGACATCTTTATCTATTCCTATTTGTAAAAGATTATCAATTCATCCAAAGAGGAAATAACCATTCCACCCAATATATCATTCTGCTTAATATTGGCCGGAATGGTTATTCCATTGGGAGAAATTACAATTTTGGCCCATATTATCATAGAATAGGGGTTTCTCCTCAAATCTCACAGCTTCTTTCTCACCTGCGTGCAATGTCTCTCTCTTGACCATTCCCTACAAATAAAAAAATAAATTTACAATTAAACTATTTAATTATATTATTAACATAAATAATCACATTTGAAATACATTAAAAATTAAAACCATTTTAATATTTTTACATAAAAATAATTTCTTTTATTATAAAGAGTATGAAGGTAATTTCCTCATCCCATCATCATACTTTTTATCTTCCCAAAACGTTATCCTTCCAACTAAATAAAGTTCTCATTTTCATCCTCTTCATTCCCCACATTCCCATCTCCCTTCTATTCTCTTCATTCCCATCCCCATCCCCATTTCGTCATCCAAATGGACCCGAACACCTACACCGTTAACGGTGGGCTAACATGGTGATTTATGTCACCTATTTCTTACCACATTAGCTGTACATGTCACTTATTTCACACTAAGCTAACATAGGCATGTTAAGTGACATGGTATTCCGCGAGGCATCATTAGTTACATGGAAGTGCTGGTGAGGAAAATGATGTTTTTAGTAGCCATGTGACAGTGCTGATGTGCCGAGAAAATGGGTGACATATACCGTCATATCAGCACACCATTAACAACACAAGCACCAATAACCTAATTGACTATAATTCTAAAGTTGGGTAACCCAATTGAAATTTTTTATAATTTGGTGACCCAAATAGAAATACTCAAATAATTAGATGACTATCTAGATATTTTACCCTTGTTATATATATATATATATATATGCGCGTGTGTACATCACTAATTTTTTTTAAATCATGCGTCGAACAATATTGGTAAAATATATTTTGTTTTTGTGTCTTTTAATGTAACCTCTTTTCAATAAAGTTTTTCATATAGTATTGTTGGAATATCATTTTGTAAAACCAAATCACACATTTTGAATTTATTGGGTTATCAATCTTAGCTAAACATATTATCTATTTATTTCATGAATTGAAATTATTTCGGCATGATTTGCAACAAGTTGCAACTATAAGTTGTTTAATTAAATGTCATGATATGATATGACTATATCCCTATTTGTGAGTAAATAGCTTGTTTGAGATACAGATTTATGCGAATTAGATAAATATCCTACATTTTCATTCTAATTTTTTCATGTATGGAAGGAACTAAATCTTGCTAATAAGCTTACAAAAAAAAGCTATATTGGATTGTATATTATCATCAAGATACATTAGTGCCTAATGGCACTAAGAAAAGGTACCCCGGAACAAAGGAGCTCTTCATCATTTTTTCAAGTCAAAATAGATTCTTATTCATATCAAGTGATCTTATTACCATTGGGGTATTCAATGTGTGTGCTTCAGCCATGTAAAATCCCTTTAAAAATATATTTTTTTTTCTATAAGTTAATTGATAAAAAAATAAATATTTTTTTTAAAGCACTCCATCTACAAAAACTATTATTTTGCAAACACTTTTCGTTTCAAATTCTTTCTTTAAATAATTCACAACTTATCCAACATTTTTAATAAATTTAGATTCAAACACTTTCAAGAAGGCACGTGGAAAAAATGAGTTATTTTTATAATTTTTTTTTAACAAATATCCACTAAAGTGATTGTATTATATATGTTTAGACTACTTTAATTTGTATAGAGATTTTTGCAATTATTTAATATAATTTATTGGAAACTTATACATATTTAAGTATTTCACATCCTTCAGGGATTTTCATATGAATTTTATTATTTAGTGAATTATATAAATAAGTTGTAAAGATATTTATTAAACGCATATCAAGTTTCTCTTGTCCTACTAATCTAATAAAATATTTTAAAGTGATTGCATCCACCACAGAAAAATATGCCTTTTCATACTAGTAGCAAGCCTTTAGGAAGACACTTGTACCACAAGTCATGCTTTATTCTTATGATTCCATTTTTCTAATTTCATTTTTGTACAAATACCATATGTATTTCACGTTTTATATCTTCAGCTATTTGGACTATATGTCCAAAAACTTTACATCTTACAAATGAATTTAATTACACTTGGATTGTGTTTTTTCATTTTAGCTAACCATTTTCTACGTCTAAATTCATCAACAGGTTCAAGTTTAAAATCCTCATTTTCTTCTAAAATATTTATAGCTATATTGTATGGAAAACTGTTATCGACAACTATATCTTTTCATTTTCAATATGATCATTCTAGTTTTGACATAATTTATCTAGATCATTTCCACTAATTTTAGATACTTGAGCCTCTTTTGGGGTTTCATGAATTATATCTAGGTCTCTTTTTATGGACTTGCTTCCATATTATTGTCATCTTGATTACTTGCTCCCTTTCTCATTCAAAGATTTTTATCAATGGAACCAATTAATCTACCCCACTTTAAACATTGTTTATTTACATTTACACTAAAAGAATAACTTCTTGAAATATTAATTTGAATGGTTTGCATGTCAATAAATATATCTAGTAGTTGATTTGCAATATCAATTATCTTATGAACGTTTTGTTCATATTATTTTGGTGGAGATCTAAATTACATAATGACAATGCATACCAAAAATTTTCTTTTCCAAGCTGCATATTCTCACCCCCTAATTTTGGAAAACCATTTCATTAAAATGGCAGATACCAAATATTTTTGTAAACAAATTGAATTATAGAATTAGATTTATATCTCACACATTCGAAAATTCTAAGAAAAAATATTTTGCTTCTAACCAAAAGGCATAGATAGTTGTAATAAGAGGAATTCGCAATAATTTATTGGTATGATGCATGTGCGGCAACATTTATCTAACAAAAATTTTATGAATATAGGTAGTTTCAAACTTCTATTGAGGAATATATATACACGCGTGCGGGCGCGCGCACACACACATATATATATATAAGAATTTGTTAGGGTTATAATTGAGCTGAGCTGAGCTTGACACTATTTTATGAATATAGGTAGCCAGAACCGAGCCTTCTTGGAGCTTCATTTGTCTAGCTTGGGCTCGGCTCGTTTAGAAAATGTAGAGTTCAAGCTCATATTGTTTAGCTACAGTAACACCTACAATAACATAGCTATAATAATTTAACTATAAGTGTCACACCCACCTCTTTTACTGAGGTAAATATGGCACCCATCAGTTAAAAATCCATTTTAACTAGAAACTGACATCCCTGTCAAAGAACAAAATCAGACTTACAGATCCCAATTTACAACTTTACACCAACTACAGGTTCAAGTACATAAATACATCAAATATAATACCTCAAATTTGGGGGTACAACCGCTACAAGATCACGACACCAACAAAAAGAAAGAAAAGGGACCCATTGCAATCTTGGACTCAACCCTGACTAGCTCTATACTCGAACAAGCAATCTAATAGGGTCTTGCTCCTGCAACTACAACACATTCAGTTGGTCGATAGTGGCTCAATAGTTTCAAATAATCAAATGTAGCATACATAAGTATATAAAGATCCATTTTCACAGATAGCTTCCAAACTTTCACAAAGATCATAACTTTAGCAAAATAAAACTTTAAAGAGCTTTTGAAACATAAATTCATCATAAATCAACATCAAATCAATTTTCGCAGAAAATCCAAATTTTTGTGAAAGACTGCCCTTCCTAAGAGCGATAGTCGGGCTCGCCCTACTCATCCAATTCAAAAATAACGGGTAATATAAAAAACCATCCTCAAATCCATGACCTAAAAAGCTCTTCCCGACTTAGTCAGTCGTCACGACTAGGTTGGGAGCCGCCAAAGTCTTCATAACCTAGCGTTGGCCCATCGGTCCCGTAGGTGAGCCCGGGATCCCGATGAACATCCGATCGGGGCTTTTACACTCCCACGAGCAGGGACAAATCAACACTCAGGTCCACCACGCCACCTCTAAAGGTTGGCCCGTGGGGACCCAATACTGCAATAGTCGGACCTTAGCCCGCTGTCACCATCCAAACCATCAAGTAGATATAGCAATAATACAATTTGTATAAATCATATCACAGGATCCTTATCCAGGACAAGCATTCACATATTAGAAATAAACATTATTTTCCACAAAGCCAATGCCAAAAATATAACAATGCATAATACTACTAAAGTCCAAATTCCATGATACCATTCCTATACCAAGAATGAAAACCAATTCCACAAACATTACCTGTAAAACATTTTAATATGCGCACATGGTTTCACAAATCATTCTAAATCAAAGCATATGTAACCATAAAAAAATAAATACATGAATTGAATAATTAAATCATAAATACATGTATTTCCACTATTTGAAAATATGTATAATTATACAAAACAGATGTATCAATACGATCACGATTGTCATGGCACATCAACGGCAAATAAATATAAGTATCTTTTAACATTATACGCAATTAAACATAATAAAATGAAGTAATTAAACCATTATTTCCAAAAATACTAGCCATTAAATAATTATTTCAAAATAATAATAATTATTCAATTATTTAAAATAATAGCCACAACCAACTCACCTGGTCTCCCTTGGGTTTCTTACTAGACCTGGAACTCCCTCCCAATCCTAATCAGCACCTAACATGAGAAAGAATAAAAATAAATAAAACATGCTAATGACCACAATTAAACTCAAAAGAAAATACAAGAAATAATAACATACTCTCTAATTGGGCCAACTCACTCCAATCGGTTCAAACCTGATCTAGCATAATCAACAAGCCTTGATTGCACTTAAAACCAACTCGATTTTGGGCTAGACCATCTTTGACCAACTACGAACCAACCTCAATTCCAGCTGAATCAAGCTCAAAATTCACTAAAACCCAGAACTCAATCTAGCCAACCAGCCTTGAACCAACTCTAATTCTTATCCAAATCCAATTCCAATTCATTTAGTGAACTTGACTAAAACCAGATCAAGCTCTCTTCAGCGAGTTTGATCAAAGCCCTAACTCAACCAAATCAAACCCAACTCAACCAATTTACTCGAGCTTGGTTTGATCCGACCAAATCGACTTGGCTAACTCGATCGATTCCAATCCAACCATCATCATTAACATCTTAAGCATCATCATCATCATCAACTTAATCAGCTAAAACCGAGCCTAATCTCGGTGCTACTGATGTACTACGATGAGAAACGAAACTCTCATCCTCCATTCGAAAGCAGAATTCATCTCAAATACTGATGGTTTTTCCTAAAACAACTTGAAGTATTCATCATCAATAACAATCAACCATATTTTTCTACTCAAATCCATTATCTTCTTCATCAAATCAACCATATATACATACATACATGCATACATACATTCATATGTGAAAAATACACCAAGAAAAGTTCTTATCAAGTCAAACCATCCCTCCAAAGTGAGCTCACTCCAAGCACGATCTCCAAATCCTCCACCCGTCAAACCTCTCATTTTTTCTTCTCATTTCTTCATTCATACCTCTCGAGGGATTCTTTGTGACTAGTAGAGTAGGGAGAAGAATATCATCCAATTCTGGGGTTTTCTCTCAATTTTCTTGCTGAAATTTACTGTTAGTCCTTGAAAATATAATGTCTTACAAAACAGTCCCTGAATAATTCACCAATGATCCCTGAATTATGAAATAGTGTTGCCAAAAGGTCTTTTAAAACTGTCCAACGGTCCCTGGATTATAGCACAGTATTTCAAAAAGGTCCCTTTCGCCTTACCTTTCAGTCCTTAGTTTTCAGAAACATTTCATATCAATCCTTTTTCTATTACTCTTGAACCCAAAATCTTCTAGAAACTTTCACATTTAGGTCCTTGAGTTTTCTACTTGGGGGTTTTTCAACAAAATTACTCTACAGAAAAATCTTACTGTAACTGTAGTAATACCCTGAATATATTTTTCAATAGGTATCCAAAGGTTCAGGGTAATACAATAAGGGCATCTTTAATGGTTAAACTATCTAAGAGTTTGATGGATATGACATTTCATCAATTCATTAACTCTTATTTATCAGACTATCTCTCGTAATAGTTATACTATAATATGAGACCTAAAATCATTTCACTCAACAATTCAATTATTCATATATATATATATATATATATATGAATAATAAATATTTATCTATTAAAAATTAGGTAATAAAAAAAATAGTTAATGAGGATTGATTCTATGCAACCGAAGCACCAAGTCGGCTTGTATCCCTTTCCAATGAGAATTTGCCACATCATATTTTTTTTGTTATGGCATGCTATTAAATAATCCATGTACTCCACATCCGCCATAATTTATTCTTTCACATTTTTATTTCTAAATTCTTTATTTTTTTTAACTTTTGTTTAAACCTTTTCCTATTCCTTAAAATTTTAACCTAATTTATTTACTCTGAGATTTTTTCTCCTTTGGGCACATGTATGATTAGCCATCGTGAGCCATTCACGAGTCGTCGATAATGAGGAGGATGGACCAGGAGGATGAGTTGCATCCGTTTGATCTATGAGCATGATATCTTCACAATCGTTTAGTCAGAGAACTTATAACTGGTGGAGCTTTGCACATAGGAGAGACTCACAATTGATGTTTTAGATCACCATCTATAACCACCTTTCCATCCTCCACATCACCGCTGCCAATGGCTGTATTTAGGTCATGTTGAATCTAACCTTTCTTTCTGACCTTTTTTGGTTTTTCTAGTTTTTTGTGTTTTAATATATTGTTTTTGGTTTTTTCTTGGTGTTCTTCAAGTTCTTCTTATGATTTTAGACTAATATGAAAATTCTAGCTGGTTAAATTAGCATAAACAAGTCTAATTTCAACATAAAAATTGGAATTTTTTTTATGTTATTTCTTTCAAGTTTGTTATACATAAAGATGTGATTTTATTGTTTTTTTTTTTTCTTTTTTTGGTTTATACTTCATTGATGTTGGTTGCCAATGATCGACAAGGACGTCTACATGCATAAGATTCTCTAGAGGTGGTGTTAATGTATGTAAAGTTTAAATTTTTCAAATTTTTGTTCTTCTATTTTTGTGTTTTATCATTTGAGTTGATAGTACTTTGATTTCGTATGGTTTGGTTTGTATTAGATCTTCATGTTTGAGTCACTGCGTCGGAGGACTTGCTTGCATTATGTTGCTTATTATGGCATTTAGATTGCATGAAAGTCATTTTAACTCTTTGCTCCATTGCAATCCTATTGTTTGAATCTTAGTAAGGAGTTAATTTTTAGAGCGGTTTATGCTTCTTATTAATTGAGATATTGAGGGCGCATCACCATTTAAATCTTGTGTTCATTCATTTTTGTTTTATGATGTTGTATTACAGGGGTTGCACACACTTTTTGTGAATGTTGGAATTGATAATGGGCGTAACACCTTTGCACTTACAATGAGAATGGCATTGATAAACCATGAAAATTTTGCCATTGGATTATCTCATAGTTTTGTGACTCTGATCATGTGGAACTCCACAACATATGAAATTAAAATTAAATTTATGTTTACAAATTTGTATGTGCATTATAAACTTTATAAACAATGATGAATGAAAGATTGTTTGACAAATTCACCTCCTTACAAAGATCTGTCAGTTGTGTTTTGTCTCTTCATGTTGAGTTGTTGAGGCCGATGATTTTTACCATGATGATGTCATCTAATATATATAATCCTAATTGATATGAAGAAGCTAGTAACATTGTTGAAACGCTAACTCGAATTTTTGTCATTCTTTGTACAAATAGCTTACATCATGAAAAGAAAGATACAAGTACTATAATAAATACAACAAACCTTATCTTGCCAAAACTATCAAACTTTCGTAATAGTATGATAAATACAACAAGAACTATTATCTTTTTCTTGAGAAAAACAAATATTGAGTAGCAAAAGCAAATTAGATAAATGGATAAAAATTTAGAATGAAGAATCTACTCGAAAAGAATATTGTTGTTAATATGCAAACGAAAGATTATCTCAAACTAGCTAATTGTAACTTGTCAAATGTAGGGATTAGCAAAATAAACCATTTTCTTGCATTTAGTGGAGAACAACATCATGGCATTAATATCAAACACAATACGTTATAACAAGACATCTACTAGATTTCATAATAAATTTTTCTTCATTGTTGCTTTGCAAAAGGTTGATAATGGTAAATCATTAATAGCTTTGGATCTACTTATTGTGATAGTGAAATTAATAAATCAAAGAAGAATTGGACTAGTCTTTTCCTAAAAGCAATTGTCTCTTTTCAGAATGGTAAAGACAAGAAAGGCTAAATATATGGGAAATAACACTTGCCATTCCATAAGCTTTTTAGAGTTACACCATATTGGCCACTTGCATCAAGAAACCTCTTATCAACCATCTCCTTTAACCTTTTCTTAACTTCAACATGTTGGAGATTAGATGAGTGTTATTGTCTAATATAAATCACATGCTTCCCACCCATTTTTGTATCAACAATAACATGGGTGCCAAATCTTTCAATAAACCTAGAAGTTGAAATCAATAAAAGATCATCAAACATCGAATTTATTAAATGATGTCATCAAAGGGATATAATCAACATTAGCTTTTGCCATCATATCAATAGAAGGGAAAAATAAGAGTTTTAAATCATAAAAGGCTATGGAAAAACTTATTCATACAAGTTAAAAACAATGAGAATTAGAAATTATAGTGTAACCTGCTACAGTGATGAAGAACAAATTGTAGCAATGATGATTCAATAAATAATACACAAAGACTTGTGCTGCAAAAATTCTTATGCTATAGAAACTATCAAACCTTTAGCTTAATACTATCATCAAAATGCAACAAAGAAATTATTATACTATAAATACTAGTATCTACTGAGATGAGAGAGAGTAATAAGCAAAAAGAAAATCAATTATAAAATACCTATGGATAGTTATATACATATGTTGTAGCAACTCATATTCCATTAAATCAGATTAGATATAACTCATATTGGTGTGAAACTCATACTCCATTAGATCCAATTTCAGCTAGTTGATCATTAACTCTATTCATAGATAGTTGGTAATATCTAATTCTTAAATGTTCATCCTTGTGACAATTACAAATCTGTGTGAAAAGCGCGGTCAATACCGACATCAACAAAAATTGAAAATTGTGTTCTTCATTAAACAATAAGCATGAACAATCATACCACTATTCTGCTCATAAATTGAGAGCATAACCCAATACAACAACCAAAGTTTTTCATTAATATCAATATATTCAAAGATTGAAACCCCACAAAGTGAAGCAACGATGCCATTCTTCGTGTATATATTAATAAAAACAAAATTTAATTCAAAATAAACTGAAATCTTTCATTTATGCATATGCATTTGCAAAGCATTACAATTAATACAACACCAACTTAACAATGATGGGTTTCTTTATAAAGGTTTAAAAATACATGGATGCTTCCACATGATCTTCCATCACTTTTTGTTGATGTTCAACCCACATAGTGAGTGGTCTGAGCACATAAAAGTACCATGCAATTAGGAAATTTCCACACACAATTCATAAAAGCAATTTTATACGACAGTAAAAACACCATGTTTTTACCGAACTAATAAATGGAGATTTTCTCTTCCAACATTCTCTAAAACTCATGTTAGCTTTTGTGAATGAACCCCCAATTTGAAGAAAAGTCCTATATAACATTTCATTAAATTGTATGCATTGACCCCAAAAAAAAAAAAGTGCTACAACAATGAGATATATAATTAAAGAAAATTACAAAACATTTCATAAATATTTGTAAAAGATGAATAAATTGTTGATGAGAACCAAAAAATTTAACCTATTTACATTTTAAAGATAGAATGAAGCATGTCATCATAATTGAAAAGAAACATATATTAAGATACCTAATAAAATAAATAAAAAATCTAATTATGGTAGTTTGGAGAGATAAGAAACTCTTGACATAGGAATAAACATAAACTTTGTTGACAGGAATACCACCGTGGAACCCCCATTTGTAAATAATTTGATTTCTAGCACTATAGAAATTCTTGTATTGGAAGGATTACGGGGCTTTCTTCGAGCGCAAGGAATAAACTATAACTTTGTTGAAATACCACGATAGAACCCCATTTGTAAAAATAATTTGATTTCCTAGCACTATGAAATTCTTTGTTAGAAGATTACTTGGGAGTAAGTAAGGAGATATAAGTTAAGGAATATAATTACAATTTTCTCTTTTGTCTTTCCTTGAATTTTGGGAGCTATTTACTTTTTCTTTTTATTCTTTTAGATTCTTCTCCAATTGACTTTTCATTCAGAGAACTTCTTGACCTATACGTTCTAACATGCCCTATGGGATCAGATCAGGCATCGTCTGAATTGTGAATTGCACACCCGCCCATTAGCATCGTCACTAACATCATCTTGAATGATTCTTTGACTGAAATTTTCCAAGTCTTTCACATCTTTCAAGAGATTTGATCATTTCAGCCTTCTCCTCCTAGTTGTAGTGCATCCATCAATTTTGATCTTTTACAATTTTAGTACATTTAGGAATCAATGAACTTTTATCAAAAAGGTTGTAACCAATGTAATTTAGCTTACTAAGTTGTAAGAAGCAAGTTGATTTTTCTTCATTCATTAATTCAACATTAAAATCACTTACAAACACTGACTTTGCTTCTTTAGTTATCTCTTCAATTTATATGATTTAAGTAGCTCTTATCTTTTCACATTATTCATGACAAATGCCGGTACGGTAAGGCATGACAACATAACAATCGAGAGTCTTAAACATAATATAACTACAGAGATATGACGCATTTTGAAAGCGAAAACTTCCACGAAAATAAACTCTCTCATGGCTATCCTCGAGTTTGACTGATATATTTCATGGCTTCTCCCTTCGCACAGAATTTGACAATGCTATCCATCAGCTCTTCTTCCATCTCTTGAACATAGTAAAAGAGTGTAAACATTGGAAGCATGTTTTCAAAATGCCACGACCATTAACTTTTCTTAGTGCTCCACTTTTACGCCAGTCTGATTAACTCTTCTTAACAAAATATCTTTACCTCCTCCTCATAATGTTATATCACTTGAATAAGAGACATTTGAAGAATCATTAATTTGATGTAATATCTTTGTCCTTAACTCTCGACTCCTCAGGTGGATTTTTGTTCTAGCTGAAGAAATATCCATGCTAAGGCAAGACACCCATTTTACTCAGAGTTCATACAATCTCTTAAGCCAAGGGTGATCTTCAGGGTTGGCTGTTTCAGTATAGCGGTCAAATTATGTCAAATTCCGCTTCAATTTCACGTCGAAAGACATTTGATGAGTGTGCTTTAAACTAGCTCAGGGTGCAAAATGGTCAGCAAGATGTTTTAGCATGATTGGAAATGTGCCACATACACAATCTATAAGATGACTTGGAGCCAATACTAATCCTGATGTGCTAACATTGATTTTGATCAATGAAAAGTACTTTGGCTGCTTCGGTATCACATGAAAGCTACAGTCTTTCAAATAGAAGCCGAAAACCTGAAATAAAACAATGGATGCTCATCAAAATAAAATGCACCAACCAAATAACATATTATTCCAATGATTTATGACAGTTCCCACAACTGAAGAGCACTACCATAGGTTAAACTTGTTTATTGTTTGATATGTTGTACAAACACAAGACTATCTCAGAGAGTCATAATCGATTTTGATTGTCCATCCTCCAAGGAGAAATTTGCTGCTAAGCAGTTATTTTGATCGAGCTTGAACTAAATATATATTTGAGTCTTTCAACACTTACGTTTGATCATATGTGCTTGTGACATTCCACTGGCTTCCAATCATTTTCTCTTTCAATTACATACGAAAGTATGGCAATCTTGCTTTTGCCAAAAGTTGATATTTTTCAAATCAATCCCTTTCTAAGAAAATGATATGAATTTGTTTTGTTTTGAGGTCTATGCAACAACCATTGAAAGGAAGAATATTGCCATGCCCTCTAAAATGTTCTTCTGATCGTAAAATTGATTCCTTTTCTTCTAGAGTTGACGCTCATTGAGTTATCATCATGCATATTGAAGTAGAAACTATCCAAACTCTCCTTTTTCTTTTCAGTCTAATAGAATTTTTAGATTCATAACCCTTTCTTATCTCCAAACAATTAAATTTCTTCACTTCACTAACATTGGCATGTTCACAATACCCTGCATTTGAGCATAAAAAATCATGTTGACTTATAGATTCACCCAAACTATGACGCTTGATGCCTCTTCGAACAATAAACCCCTTATTCAGATCATATCGTTTATAAAGATCTTAAGCTTTTCCTTCATAGTGCACATTCATTCCAACTTTAATTTCATCAAAAATATCATTGGAATTCTATACCAATGGAACTCTTTCTTCTTTCTCTATCTCCATAATATAGGAATTATGGATTAACTGAATCTAATAGAGAAAAATGATACCAAGTAAAATCAATATTTTGCTCAAATAGGAATGTTATATTACCAAAATAGAAAATATTAGAGTGAAAATATTAAAAACTAACTTAATATATCAATGTAATAATGAAAAAAAAAGGAACTACCTGTAAATTTAGCAAATTTCAAAAGCTTGATGATCAAATTAAGATGATCCCAAGGGAAGGAGCTAGAGAGATCCTGAGAAGGGAAGAGATGAAAAGAGGGTAAGATTAAGAGATCTAGAGATGAGAAAAATTGAGTTTGAGTGCACCATTATCACTTGGGTATTTCGTAGAAAGTGAAAACAAAAATTTACAAATCTTAAAAGAAGTCGCTAACAACAATGTTTGTTTTTCTTTATGAAAGAGAAATGATGTATAAAATAGAGCTTGTAAACAATGTAGCGTTTTGTAGATAGTGGAGATATATGTCCTCCTGTCACATCACTAAGTCAAGTCTATGTTGGTCACTCAGTTGCTTCCTTCGAAGCAACCTTGAGCCTTATCCAGCCCCTCCTTGCTCATATAAAGGGGCCTTAGTGTGTTTGTGAAGACTCACGAATACCGGTGAGATCCAAGTTTTCTAGCAATAAATCACCCGAGTTTTTATAATCTCCCATGCCCAACCCAACCATAACTTTTACTTTATTTTGTTCTCTAGAGTGTAAATCCATCATTCGGAGTTCAAAGTAAGTTCAAAGGCACAACCAACCCGATAGGGAGAACATATATTCTCCACTCATCTACGGGATGCTACAATGCGCTGTGCCACATGTGCATACATTGTTTTACAAGCCTATTTTACACACTAAACAAACAAACATCACATCTCTTTTTACACTAAAAGAAAAACAAACATTTATATACATAAAACATATTAAAATATTAGTCTTCAAGGGATGTTGGCATATCTTCACATTGGTGATTGCTCTTAGTCATAAGGGAGTGGAGGGTTGTCCCTCGAGAGATGTTCAAAGAATCCTTCATTTTGGGGTCTTCAATGACTGGAAGATAACTTAAGGAATAGTATCCTAAATGCTGAAGGGAGATGATGGCGTTGACGCCTTTCATGAGATGGAAGAACAGAGCATGATGCATTGTCGGAGCTCTAGTATCCAAGTCTAGTGTCCGGACGTGCGGCATTTGACATCGTAAAGAACATGCCAATAGAGGGGCACGCTAGTCATCTTAGATTTAAAAATTGAATCTAGTAAAAGATAGGATTTAGATAAAGCTTTTTGGAAAATAAAATGTAAAAAGAATAGAATTATAAGCGATGGAAGTAGTGATGATTAGAGCTCGACATGGCCAAAAATATTTGGGCAGCAAATTCCTCATTTTAGGAGATACAGACTGACTTAGTGTCCAGATTGCATAGAATCTCTTCTCATTAGTTAACATATTAAAAAAATATATATTATTGAAATATTTTAAAAAATATATACATAATAATAATTAGTTTATTTAAACAAAAAAGTATTTAATAAATATAATTAGTTAATATATAAAAATAGTTATCGAACAAATGATAATTAATTATTTAATAAAAATAATTATAAATAATTTACACAAAATAATTAGTTATTTAGTGAGATTAGTCGACAATTAAGCATTTGGTAGCCAACAAACGCTCCATGGCTCTTTATGGAGCGTTTAAGTGTTAAAAGTTTGATTAGAGACCGCTCAATAAAAATGTTCTAATAACAACTGTAGTAGTAAATAAGATGTTTGAATTACTATAGTAGCTAATGTGTAATAGTAAACGAGCTATTCATGAATTTTTATGAGTCAAGTTTGGTGGTGTTCATGTTAAAGTAGTTTATCCTACAAACTCAAAATTAGATTTGAGAATCATTTATTTAGCTTAATGAATTATTAGAGTCTCCAAGCTTTTCACAAAACATAATTATTCATTTAAAACCCTACAACTCTTGTACTTTTTATGGCATAATAAATGAGTATAAACAATTATTCACTTTTATGAGGGTATATGTGTAAAATTGCGTTTATCATTTTGACAACATACGCTGGTGGGAAGTATGATTGATGTTAGTGGGTTGCTTTATTGGTGTTGGTGAGATCAGGCTCATGGATAAACAGTGGCCATATATTTATTTATGCATAAATAGTGGAGTTGCTTTCTTTTGCATGATAGATTAAACTTAAGCTTATCATCCACCACTCTTACCATATTATTTTATTTTCATATATTTTTTTATCTTTTTCTTTTAAATCTCTTTTAACTCATCAATTTCTTAGAGCCAACTCACTAAACTTGTTGGTCGGAAGATATTTCTAAAAGCCATGTAAAAAGATATACTCCCTCCATTAACTGATATATATATATATATATATAAATATTTATGTCAGATTTTTTTAGGTACGTAAAATATTTATTTTGTGAAAGATTCGAGATTTAATTCTAAGATTTATTTATTTTGTGAAAGATTCGAGATTAAATTCTAAAATTTACTCAAAATAAGAATACATGTACTTGTTAAGTTGACTCCATTTTATTAGTGTATATATATATGCTTTAACTTATTTAAGTTTGTAATTATCAAAATTAATATTTTTAAATTTTTTAATTTTATTCAAAACTTTTATATAAATCAATATTTGATAAACTATTATGTTATATATAAAAATATGTTAAATTATTTGGAAAATATAAAAATATATAATTAATCAAATAATTTCCTTGTTTTTTTGTTGGTTTGCATTATTAGGTTGTCATTAATTTTACAAGTTATTTGTTTTGAATAAATATTGTTGAATTTAGAATTGGTAGAGGGAATTTTGGCTTGAAACACAAGAAAGCATCAACTAATGCATTCAATATTTGAAAAGTACTCATCTAATTACCATTTGGTTGGTGGTGCATTAATATTTTTCACAAAAATGTTTATTTCTTTCTTCCGTGACTTCTTTATGTGACCTTCCACCAACCCCTACCAAGAAAATGTCATTTATTCATCATTAGCCTAAACCGTGAGTTAATTAGTTCTCAATTCCCCAAACTAATAATTAAATTTAATTTTTGCTGGTTCATGTACTAAATGCAAAACTTTATCTAAAAATTCAATACTATATTTTAAAAATTCACTAGTGTATTATTTGACATCCAATTTGATATATTCTGTAATATATTTTAAATTCATATATTATACTTCAACCTGTCTCTTTTTATTTGTATATTTTAACTAAATCACTAGAATTGAAAAATTTTTCATTAAAATTAGTTGGTAATCTAAAATTTATAAAAATTATATTAATTTTCAAAAATTACCCTTATTTAAAAATATATTTTTAAAAAATATATTTAAATATTATTTATTGAAAATTGTATAAGTATATTAAATATACAAAATAAATTTTTAAAAAATAATAATATTTAATGTTTCACAAATTTTCTAAATGAAGTTAAAATAACTAAAAAAACATGACAAGTAAAAAAGATTGGATGGAATACAAAACTAAATAGTTAAAATTTTATTTCTCTCTATTTAAAAATATTTTATGTTTTCAAATCCTACTCATGGTTTGTTTATAATTTTTTATAAAAATAATTATTATCATAGTCAACACTATTATTTTAGTTGATATTATTTGAAAATCCAAATTTGTATCAAAGTGTATAATTTGTAATTTTAGTACAATGGTTTTGTAATCTACATTATGCAACAACCACCAACCAAACACAGAGAATAATCATGGTAGTAAATAAATTTTAATTTTCAAATACAATAAAGGAAATAAATTATTTAAGTAATACTTTTACATTAATTTTAACAGATCCGCCATAATAAATTTAAATTTTGATTTAAAAACTTATATTTACCAAAAGAATTATTTTTGATGGATTGTCAAGCATTTGTTAAAATTTTCATTTATTCTTTTTAAAAAAGCATCATTTCTCAATTAATTTTTCCAAAAAAATAAATATTACTCATTTAAAATTTTGTTTACAAACCACCATACCAATAAAAATTATGAAATTAATTTGAATAATAAAAATTTAAAAAAAATTATTGTGAGAGCTAGGTCTATCCTCTTTACTAGATTCTTGTCCTATGTTTGGACTGGTGTAGAGCCTATGACTTTTAGCTATTTTACTTTTAAATAACAAACGTGACAAAATATTAAAAAAAATCTAAACAAAATTCTTTTAAATTTTCATTAATTATAATTTTACTCGCATATTAAAATCTATCAAAACTTATATAATATGTACATAATTTGGAAACCAACCCAAATTTGATAAACCTACTAATACAAGCAACAACACTCAAGTGTAAGGTTTATCCACAAAAAACACAGAAGATATATATATCTATATAAAATAAAGATCAAAGAATAAAGGAAGATGGAACAATGGTTCTACAACAAGGGCAATGAGAGTTGTTGGCAAGCCAAGGGAGGAGGCAATCAGAATGGTATATATGAGAGCATGGTAACTTAATGATCTCTTTCTTCTTATAAATCCTTTGCACACTACTCCTCAACATCTCTACTTCATCCAAACACACTGCACAAACATTCACTCTTGAATCTCTTCTCTTTAACATCACCAAACTTGTGCTTCCTACTTTCTGATCTTCACTACTATTTCTTTCTGCTTCTCTTTCTACTCTTTCATTCCTCACTTCTGCTTTATTATTATTCTTCCATCTGTAATTTCAAACATGAAAAAAAATATTAAAACTTTAGCATAATGTTTTATCCAATGTCATAAAATAAAATTAAAAAAAAAATTTGCAATTTTCTTTTTAAAGAAATGTCACCGCCCTGTATTATGAGCTAAGATTTCAACCTGTCCCCGGAAACACCCGGTGCAAGAGACTGGTGCTATTAGATAAAGAGATCGTTGGCTATAAAATACAAATCGATGTCTCTCTTTTAAAATTTTTCAGATAATTTATTTATACAAAATCACAGAAATTTAGAACTATGCATTTCAATATATACATACATTAAAGATTAAAAGTTTAGTATGAGGTATTATACAAAATCATACAAATTTAAATTTTCCAAATGGAGTTCTTATTGTGTATTTTGACATGCTTAAAGTTTAAAGAATCAGAATAAATACAACTTCTGTATGATGTATATATCCAAATTTAGGTTTTTCAACCTTTGCATGAAGTAAAGCAAACAATTAAACAAAAAAAAAGGGAATAAAACTCTTAATTAGTGATATATCAAAGAGATAAGCACTATCACAGATGCATTAAAATAAAAAATCTCTCTTTTTAAAACTTTTAGATAATTTATTTAAATCACAGAAAAATATATAATTTTTATTAACAATTAATCAGATCACAATAAAAATAGATGTATTCTGATTTTTGGTGCCAAGTGGCAAGCATACAACTAGACAAGAAATTTCCCAAAAATTTTAGGGTTTCATCAAAAATTTTTTTACATGAAATTAGAACAAGGCCTTGAAAAGGGAATAAATAAAAATTTTCTGGTGATATAACCAAAGACAGTAGCACTAATATATAGAAATCTCTCACACAAAATTTTATTAAAAAAATAAAAAAATACTTTTTTAAAAAGTAAATTACAAAATGAATAAAAAAAACTTTCAGGTGATAAAATCAAAGCAAAAAAAAAACCATACAAAAGGGAAAAATTTAACATTTGTGCAATAAAAAAACAGTGCAAAAGTTTGATTATTATTTCAATTTCTAAAATAAGTATAAATATTTAGATTTCTATTCAAATTTATATATATACATAATATGAAAACATTAGATCAAACCCTAGCGACAAAGTGGATAGGATCGGAGAATCGGAACCGTGGATCGGATGGATCGGACGGTGGAAAGGGGAGGGAACGAACCTAGGAGGGCCGGAGAAACGCCGGAGCTTTTCCTCGAGGCGAGCGCGGGCGAGAAGAGCAGGCTCGTCCATGTCCGACCGATCGGGCGGCGTCGGTGCTGTCGCCGCATATCTCACCGGCTTGGGATCGGCTGGAGCTCGCCGGGGGAGGTCGTAGTGGTGGTGGTGAACCCTTCTCCGGCGAGCAAGCTCGACTCCGGGAAGCATCGTTGATTGATGAAATCGAAGAAACGAAAGATAGATGTGAATGAAACGCGATGAAGCTTATCAATTTATAGCTGAAATTTTTGTTAGATTAACATAAATGCCCTTCGATAATGAGATATTTACGAGAATGCCACTGGGTGATTTCCAGGGTTATTTATTATTAATATTATAAAAATTGGATAATGATATATTTACGAGAATGCCACTGGGTTATTTCCAGGGTTATTTATTATTAATATTATAAAAATCAAATTATTATTGTTGTTTGTTTTTAAATGAAAGGTTCTAATCTTGATTATTTCTTGTATTTCATTTTATTTAATAAAACCGGAATTTATTTATTTTTATTTTTATTTTTAAATATTAATCTAAATAAAAATAATGTAAAAAATCAATCCAATAGAGTAAAATTTTGAAGTTTTTTTATTTAATTTTATTTATATAAAAATGATTACTGTATTATATTAAGAGCATGAAAATTTGTTTTTCTATTTGAATTTTTCATATTATTAAAATAATTATGTTGATCGATTATTCCTAATTCCACAATAAAATGGTTTATAGTAAATATTTTTTTTAAACACCCATTTTTACCGTTATAATTTTTTTTATAAATACGATAAGCATCAAGACCTAGTTAACAATATTATATATAATATTTTTTCAATATTATACAATGCTTTTAGAACACAGAGGCAAAAACAGTTATATTTAGATATATATATATATATATATATATTAAAAATTATTTAAGAAAAATCAAAAATAAAATTACTCTGGATTATAAGGATAAAATAACCTATTTAAATTTAAAACTCCAAAACAAAATTGATCCAAATGAATTCGGATCCAAAAGGGATATCGGGTGTAAAGAATCGGATTCTGAGAGTCCATATCGGGTCTAAAATGTCACACTACAATCAGTGGCAGTTTCGAAGTTACCTTTAACTTTTAGGGGCAATTTTATAAGCTGTGAAGTTTCGCGGTAGCTTGCTTTTCTGAAATGCTGGTTTCGTTGCAGGTTCCCGGGTTTGAATGGAATGGAATGGAATGGAATGGAAACGCTTTATTACAACGCACAAAGAATTTGGGATCAGCAACGCCATCAAGAACACCATTTACCATGCTTCTAATCTATCCTTCTTCCACGTGTCCCTTATATATACACTCATCCCATTATGAAAAAATAAATGGAAACTTCGAAAATATATATATTTTTTTGTTACTTTTTACCAACTTTTTCATCAAATGGAAGATTAGATAAATGATTATAAGGATCATGTTGTCGTGTGAAATATGCAAAACAATCCCTAATTGTATTGGTAAATATAAAAGAATACTAAATATTATTTTATGAAATAGTTATAATTATTGTACAATAATAAAAATAAAATACATAATTATTTTTTAACAAATATGAACAAACTACACTCCAGTGTGTAAAAACGAAGAATTTAAATTTGTCTCATAAGCAATGACACAAACATCCAATTCAGAGGATATGGTGCCATTAGCAAGAAGGGGTTGGTAAATATATAATAATTTATTTAGTAAATAATAATAATAATAATTTATCATGTACAAAGATGATGTGAAAGAAAAATTCAAAAATTAAAATAATTAAAAAAAAATCAAAATTAATTGAGGAAAAAAAAACGCTCAGATATTGAAAGCACTGTTTGTGGGCCCATCCCAGGTCAAGTTAAGACGCTACATTTCCTGGTCTTGTTAGGCCCTGATCAGAAAGCAAATCTAAAAACTTTTGGACCTTTTCATTTATTGATGTGCGCTTTTTATTTTTCTTTATATATGTATACATATATATTTTGTTATTTTGTTATTTTTTTATTTTTTGGGCATATATAATCTCAAGCGGTATTGGATAGCAAGAGCAACCTGATTTGTGTAAACCACTTAATAAAAGTTATTAAAGTAATAATTAAGTCTTTAAAAATTGGTTTTTATAATAATTAAGTCCCAACAAAACTTTCTTAGATAGGAAAAAACTAGGGCCGGAGCTAGGGGAGGGAGACAGGGGTCATGGCCCCCTTGTTTTAATTGTTTTTTATTTATATATATATTATTACATATTATATGTAGAAAAAAAAAATATATTTGTGAAAATTCATTGTTTGGTTTTTTAATATTTTATGAATTAATTTATGTTATATTTTCTTTTTCTTTTTTTTACAAAAATCTATTGTTTGGTTTATTTTTTAGCAAATTAATATATGTAGTATAAAAATATTTTAGTTTTAAAAAAAGAAAAATTACCTAATAGTCCCTGAAACTTTTCGTTTATCCCAATAAGTCCCTCTGACCAAATAATATACCCTTCGGTCCCTCCTTTTTAGAATCATTTCCATTTCGTCCCTACCGTCATCTTTGCCCGTTTATATTTTTGAAAAACCACACTTTACCGTTTGCTTTTGGGAGAGAAATCTGGCGCCATGTCTTGTCAAAGCAGCATGTTGCTTGTACTTTGACATCCCTCAAAAGTCTTCTTCCTTACCTTTTGTCTTGCTGGAGAAGCTTGCATCTTCTTCATTTCATTTTCTTTTCTTCCTCCTTGGCCTTGGTTTTGGAGTGATTCTCCTCTTTTATCACTCATCTCTACTCACCATCTCTGTTCTTCGGCGGCGAGCTAACTTCACAAAGCTCTATCACAAAGAACGTGTGAAGGTATTTCTTAGATCCCCATCAAGATCCCCACTCTCTTGGATCTTTTCGCTGGTGGAGCTGGGCCAATGTCATCTGTTAATTGAGGTGGTACAACATCTTCTTTCTCATTGGTTGACTTCTTCCTTTCTTCAAGAATAGTAAGCTTCGCACGAAGAGCTATCACTTCAGCCATCAATGTTTCGTATTTGTTATTTTCCATCTGTTGCCTCGCTGGACTCGAACATGATGATTTTTTGGACTCCCTTGGTGGGCTCACTAATTTCTCACTTTCTTGATCTGCTGTACGGGGAGGCCTCTCCCCCTTGTTTCCTCTTACCTTTTGGTTTCAATGCCTTGATGAATTTTGGTGTTTTTGTTGCACCGGATAGAACCAAACTTGCCCTTGTAAAGCTGAGCTCAACCTTTCCCGAACCAATGATGTCAACTTCAGATTATCTCTCTGGCATAAGTGGGGAAAACTAGCAAATACAACAACAAAAGGAGAACAGTAAAAGGGAATACTCAATGGATTCTAATTTGCATACCTCTTTTCCATCCAATGACTCGAGCAAGGCACTCACACCTGCTTGTTTCTTAATACTGGCTTCAACGTAACAGAGAATGCGTGGTGTTCTTCCAAAGTGGATCTTCTTCGCAGTCCCTGTTACTTTATAAAAGCAAATTGTTAGTGCAACTGTACATCCTCGCAAATACCCTACGCATGGTTGCTTCCCGGAACATCTGTCCTTTACACGGGCGGCTACATTGGGCAAATCATCCATAATCCACCTGTAGGTGGCTTGGGCCCATGCATATTGATCCAGCGTTGACAGGTCTTCCACATAGTAGGCTAACCATGCTAGAGATGTACATGAAGTTGTGGGGAAAAGTAAGGATCCCATGATGTATACCAGCAAAAGCTTTACAAAACTTTCTTTTTTCTCGCCAACCAGACTCATTAAAGTCCTCACCAAGCACTCCCTTGTTCGGTCTACTCCCCCTCGAATGTGCAACGTTCCTTCTTCCTTGAGAAATCTATTGTGACACCGTCACATTTTAGTCCAAGTATCATTGAAACATTGTCAGGACAGAATTGTAAATGACTGTCTCCCAAATTAAAGGTTTTGGTCTATGTATCAAAAACATGCATCAACGCATCCAATACCGTACTCTCTTGTGCTATTGGCTCAAGATCCATCAGATGACTAAATGGCGTCCCTCGGAGTAACTCCTAATGTCTTCGTGTCATCTTCTTTTTCAACTGGCATACACTGGTGCAAGTAGTAACGTCCCATTCACCAAATTTCCGATCGAGCTAGCCATAACCCTCCCGATTGCACAAACAATACATACACATTCGGGGTGATTATTTCGAATGACACTAAACATGTTTGTATAAAACCGGATACATAAAAACAACTATATCCATTCCACATATTAAGTCTTATATTTGAATGAACAACAAAGAACAAAAATAAACATTAAATGCCAAAAATACTGTCATACATATAACAATTGCAGTAACCAAATTAATAAGATACAAACCACAAATGAATACTGGTTTTGATATCAGTGATTTATAACTAACAATCTACATACAAAACATACTGAGAAAATTCTGCAAACACAGAATATTGACAAAATTCAACAAACACAGCATAATAAGATTGGAATTCAGTGATTTATAACAAACAACCTGCAAGGATTTTGGACAGGAATCAACTCTCTTACACAAATGTATACAATTTTGTTCGTTTCATCGTAAATTAGGACACAAAGTAATCACATAACCAACCATTAGATAGAAATTACAAGATCACGTGTTTTCAAAGAAATATAGTTCATTCACCAAATGATTCCATGCTTTATCATAGAATGCACAATAAAAATAACTAACCTAACATTGCCCAAGAACACAAACGATTTCGCCATGGAAATCATAGGGCTTTCATACACCGCTGTAACGATAGCACGGGAGCGACGAGATGGTCCGATCAAGTGCCTTTCTTCTCTTCTTGGGTCTCCGGCGACAATGGGTGCAACTCCGGCGAGGATGGTCTTGTAATTCAAATGGAAGATGAAAAGCCTTCACTTGTCTCGGGAGAAGAAGAAGAAGAAGAAGTGGGGACTGATGTGATGGTTATTAGGTTTTATGAGAAGTTTTCCATTTTTCAAAGCTTTCAAATCAATTAAAACTGAATGAGCAACATGGTAATTTCTTTTGAGAGATAACAGTGTTATCCATCTGTTAGGCTTAATAGAAATTATGTGAAAAAGGAGGGACTTTAAAGGATTTGGTAAAATCAAGGAATTTTTTGGCCATAGGGTAGTGTTTCTTGGACCTTTTGAGCAATTCCTCTTTAAAAAAACATGTGTAAAATTTTATTTTTTAGCCTTTTGACATTTAAAAAATTGGTTATATAGTAACAAAAAAAATTGTAAAAATTTATTGCAACTTGATTTTCTATAAATTAGTATATATATTATTAATATATACATTATTTAAAAAATATTTATAAAAATCTAATATTATTTGCCTCTTTCACTTTTTACTTGTCCTACAAAAAAATTTTAATCCTCTTTAAAAAAAATTAAGCCTCTGTAAAAAAAGTTTGTTGGCTCAGAAAAAACCAGATGGAAAATAAGATAACAAGATAAAACAAGACACAAAAATTAAAATAAATAAATAAAATAAAGCCTAAAAGTCCAACAGTGGAAATGTGAGCATTACCCTAAAAAAATTAAAAAAAAAATCCAAGAACCTTTAATTATAATATGCAATCTTTTCAATTCTTTTTGGTTTGCTAAAAAAATTTTTACAAAATTTTAAAAATTGAAAATTATCAGATAATTCAAAATTTACATATATGTACATAAGGTTATATATATATATATATTAGACCCAATCATCATCATTATTATTATTTTGGTAATGTTGAATTCACAAGATTAAAAGCCAAAATTTTTTAAGAAAAAAATTTTCAAAACCTTTTTTTCGTAGATACATGGAACTTTTTATACTTCAAGTTTTAACCCTTTAAATAAATTTGTAATTTTAATATATAATTAGCATAACAAATATTCTTTTAATCCTTAATAAAGATATTTAGTAAAATAATCATTTACATATGGAGGTTTTGTATACTTTTATAAGGGTTTATAAATTTTACTTATGATATTGTTTTGTTTTTGTAATTGTTTTTATAAATAAGATTAAGCTAGGTGTCAAGAACGGACATATATTAGAAATTGAATTCTATAACACCTGTGCTCTTCACTTGTATGAATTAGGTTCAAACCCACCTCTTCATTCAGGCAAAATACCTTTCATAAATATCACTAACAATGAAATATAACAAGATATTTTTCTAACTAAATTAATATTGTGCATAATTCATCAGCGAGTGAGCACCCCTATATATTCAGTCTCCGAAAGCAAGAAGAAAAAAAGCAGCACATGAGCAAAAAAACAATGTAAAATCAAAGGATTTTTTTATTTTTTTATTTTTTTAATTTTAATTTGTATTCCTATAACAATTCCTAGTTTGAACCCAGCGGACAATAAAATACATCAATTTACATGTAAAATAAGAATCAAAATGCAATAACAATCAAAATAATTCCAGAGCAAGGTTTTCTGCAATTTTTCACTCTCATCAGAAATACCAATCAGCTACTAATCATTTGGTTTTGCAGCATTTTTTCTAATCTGTTTAACATCATGTAGATCTCTTCACCTTTATGAGTACGAGAAATCCCCTGACGAAGAACTCATGAACAACACCATTCACCTCAATTGAACTGCATCCCGGTATCTTTTCAATCCCTTGTTCTTTCATCATGTTTCTAACCTTTCTAACATCACTCCACCGGGAAGCTTTAGCATACACATTAGAAAGCAGAACATAAGCTCCTGAATTCGCTGGATTGATTGCAAGAAGATGTCTTGCTGCATACTCAGCTAGCTCCAAATTCCCGTAAATGCTACAAGCACCAAGCAAAGCACCCCAAATGGCAGTCCCGTTTGATGAAATACTAATGCCATCGATGAAATCTTTCGCCTCACTTAGGAGTCCTTGTCGAGCAAACAAGTCCACCATACAACCACAATGTTCAGATGTTGGAGGTATGCCATAAACTTCGGTCATGAGAAGGAAGTAGTGCTTGCCTTCTTCTATCAAACCTGCATGACTACAAGCACTCAAAACTCCGATGAATGTGACGGAATCGGGTACCCCTCCGCACTCTACCATTCGCTCAAAGTACTCAAGAGCAAGCTTGCTATGAGCATTCATGGAAAGCCCCCCGATGATGGTACTCCAGACGAGATCTTTGCATTGCATGCTTTCAAACACCTCAAGGGACAATTCAATGCACCCGCACTTTGCGTACATATCTATTAGTGCAGAGCATAATGTCGCGCCCATTTCAATGTCATTTCTCTTGATGTAAGCATGAAGCCACTTTCCGAGTTCGAGAGCTCCTGCCCCTGCACAAGCAGATAATGAGCTGACAAGAGTGATACAATTGGGAATCACTTTCATCCTCTGCATGTCTTCAAAAATCGCCAAAGCATCATTGAAGAAATTGCATTGGACAAGTACAGTAATCAAGGCATTCCATGACGCCAAATCTTTGCGAGGCATGTTGTGAAATATTTCTAGAGCAACCTCTTTCTGTCCAGTTTTAACATACCCTTCCATCATCAAAGTCCAAGAAACCTCATTTTTAATGTCCATTTTATGAAACAACAGCTCTGCTGCTTCCATGACTCCAGACTTGGAATACACACTTATAAGTGAGTGAAGCAACTCTTGAGTCGTGAATATACAAAGCTTATAGATGTATCCATGAACGACTCGGCCAATAAGCAAATTTCCTGATTTTGAACAAGCTGACAAGATAGTTATCATAGTAGCCTCATCGGTTTTTGCACCAAGAATCTGTAAAAAGATGAATATAATTGTCAAACTTATGGTTTATATAATAATTTTATCAATGCTAATTCATAAGTTGGTAAAATAAATTGATACTCGAGTTCTCTAACTCAGTAAGGAAAAATAATTACTATTTTTAAACATGAAGATAAAAACACGAGGATAAACATAGTAAAGTAAAGATCTCATACCAGCATCTCTTTAAAAAGTGAAATCGCTTCATCGAAATAACCATTCAGAACATAGCCATACATCATCGCATTCCAAGCCACAGTGTTCCGAATCGGCATGCTATCAAAAACCTCACTAGCCAACTCCATGAGGCCAATGCTGCCATATCCACTAACCAAAGTGGTTGACGACACAACATCTGGATCAGACATGCGATCATACAATCGACGAGCTTCACTCATCTCCCCAAATTTAGCATACATATTCATCAAAGCATTCCCCAGAGTCAAACAAACCGAAACCCCATTATCCTCAATATACCGGTGCACAAGTTTCCCCGATTCGAAGTCCCCTGATTTGGTACAAGCTGTGACCATCCTCACCAGTGTCAGTGCATTCGGTTTAACAACAATGTCTTCAACCATATCCCAAAACAAAGACTTCACATTCTCCCACATTCCCATCTCAGCAAAACCTCCAATGACACAGTTCCATGAAACTACATTCCTCTCAGGCATTCTATCGAATATGATGCACGCATTATCAGAAAGCCGACACTTGAAGTACATCTGAACCAAAGAGTTGAGCACAAACAAGTCTGCCACTGCCTCACACTTAACAGCATAACAATGAACCTGAATTCCTTCAAAAGCTGCCGACATATTTCCGCAAGCTCTAAGAACAGGAGGGAAAGTAAATGGATTAACAAGAGAAGGTTCCTCTTCAAGAAGCTGAACAAAAAGCAGCAGGCTTTGTTCTGGTGAAGAACTGAGAGAGAAACCATGGATTAAGGTGTTCCAATGGAATGAGTTTCTCTGAGGAATTAAGGAGAACAACTTGAAGGCATAATGAAGGTCACCTGAATCCGGGGAAGAGGAGAAAGATAGGAGCTTGGAGAGATGGAAAGGGTCAGCAATGGCGTTGGTTTTGAGCATCAAGGCATGGATTTGGTGGAGAAGTTGCATGGAAGAGCAGTTGTGAAGGAGGGAATGGAATGGCGGGAAAGGGGTGTTGGAGGTGACGGGAGATTTGAAAGTTCGTTCTGACCGTTGGAGTTGGAAAGATGGGGGAGGGCATGGTGGCACTGAGGATATCATGATTCATACTCTTGCATGTATTTTTTTTTTGTTTATATATATTATTTTTACATTAAAATTACTTTGTAATTAATTATAATAATTATTAATATTAATTAATATTTATAGTGGAAACTTTGATGAGGTAATAATAAAGTGTTAGTATACGCCAACACTAATATAGTCTAGTGGTAAGGTATATATTTTTTCATGTAGAGAATGAGCATTTAAATTTAATTCAAGACATGATGAATAGAGTCTCCTATGATGAGCGAGAACTGCATACACTGCTGCCTTGTTAAAAAAAAAAATAAATAAAAAAGTAGCTTGTATGCATGCCTCTGTTAAAACTGCCATCTCATTTGGATAACAAACTTATATAAAAAATAAAATGAAATACAACAAACTGATTTGGTGACTTTAATTATGCACTTTTAAGAATATTGACAGAAAAGTTATAAAATTTCATTTTATTGTTTTTCATTGAATTTTTGGAACTTAATTAGAAACACATCTAAAAATTTCTACAATGACAAGTTATTGATTTGTTAGAGATTAATTAAAGAGAGAACACACTGGCATGTGTTTAATGAAAAAGTTTGTTAGAAAAAAAGGGTCCAAAAATAAAGAAATAATAATAATAATAATAATAAAAATAAAAATAAAAAATAAAGAAACCTCATATAATATAGAGGAAGAGAAAAAAAATACATTGGGGAAAAATATAACAAATAATAATTAAAATTCATACGAGAAACAAATACGCCAGAGAGTTATAAATATACTCACGTGCACAACACGTGCCAGAGAGACAATGAATAAATAATAGGTTATCATTTATTACCGATCATAGTGGCAAGTGTGTACATATTTTATACGATTATACTCACGTGCACTACACACGTGCCAAAGTACTCAAAGTATAAGTTACCACCTTTTTCAGGCAATAACTTCACACTTACTCTAGTGCATCTGTACACACAAACCAAAATTTAAAAAATATATATATATACATATATATTATCACTTGCAATAATTTTGTTCCCTGTAACCCATAACTTGAACATTAAATATATTCAAATAAAAAAAATAATAATAATAACAGAAGACAACATATTGAAAAGAAACCTCACAAATACAGTAATAGAATTGTTGAGCTTTTTAATGGCATTATTTTGGTGGTTGAACAAATGAATCCAAGAAATGGATCTACAATAATTTGAAATGATGGATGATGCTCTGGCAATGTCAACATTTCAATACAGATTTTAACTAAAATTCTAAAAGCCGATTCATCGGCAAACTTTGCAACTACAGACATCTCAAGCAATCTCAGAAATTTACAGCTCCAGGCACAAACACAAATGCAGGAGTGCTGCTCCTTTGATTAGCAACAAAAATATGAGGTTCCGTGATGCAATTTGATGGTTAAAACTGTAAAACGATGATCGTCTACTCAGTAAAATATTTAGAATAGGCGAAGAAAATGAACCTGGTAACAAAAGCCATGGGTCCATGATTTCATGTATCCGGGAAACATCGAACTGAAATGTCAACATTGATTCATGTTTAGGTGAGATCCACACAATAAGCATCCTATTGGCCTGAATTTAGATGAGACAAAGACCATAAAGAAAACTGACCTTTAGAGAGTGTGTACACTTCCAAGTCATTGCATGATCAGGGCCATCTCACTCACATGGCTCTTGTCTCACCATTAAAACTTCTTAGCAAGCTCACCACAAGCTAGCAATATTTCCCTGCAGCACGTCATCAGTTGAAAGTATACAGAATGATAATATCAAAATCTGATAAATAAGATGAGTCTGGTAAGATTGGCAAGTGGCTTACAAGGAAAAACCCGCTCGTGTTATTCGCACCTTCTGCTTTTCTTTTTCTTTTTTTTTCACTTGATGCAGACTGCTCTTTATAAACAAACAAGAGTACCACCAGAGAACTGAAAGAAAATGTCGGAATAGAACAAAGCAGCTGAGGAGAGAGCAGCATCAAATAAAGGTGGTAGGATTTTCTGCAAGTGATAAGATAGAGATAATCTTCTCTAAATCCCAGAGATTGTCATGCTTGCTTTTTTGGCTGCACAAGGTTCATCTGACACTTATCCTTCTGATTCAAGAAATTAAAAAAAGCTATGGGAAGGCAAGCAAATGGCTCAGAAACCTCTTGATCGGCAAGAGGATTAAGGAGGAGAAAGAGAAGAGTGGTCATGAACAAACTCTTACCAAGACAAAATCTTTGCCTGCACCGGTGATGGCCCCTAAAGAGAAACGGTGGAGCTTCCGAAGAGCAGTGACAACAGGGAATAATTCCAACTCTCAAGTCTGTGTTAATCCAGGTCAGGAGGGGCTATCAGAGTCTCATGTGAAACAGCGGACCGAAGATGTGGCTGAAGACAAAACCAAGATTGCAGCAAGTGATGCTGCTGTGGCTATGACTCAATCAGTAGCAGCCACAGTCCGCCTGAACTCCACAGCCATAAGGGATACAACCAGAGACATTGAGGAAACAGCTGCGATTAAGATCCAGTCTATCTTCCGGTCTCATCTGGTAATATTTTCTAGTTCTCTTTCTTAGGCCTGCAAAAACATATAAACAAACAAGATATGCAGAATATGAGCACCCAAGGTAGAAATAATATGATGTTCAGAAATGCTTGCAGGAAATCAGATCATTGACTTTGTTTTTTTCTTTTTTGGCTGCTTCCTGCAGATATTTGCTGTTCTAACGGTTTGTAATAGCAAATCTAATTTAGATTAAAAAAAGATACAATATAATAGAGAATAAACCACAAAAAGGAAACTTGCCCCCACTATAGATAAAGATAAATTACACATAGTATAATTTGCTTGAAAATCTGATGATGTAAGCAGCTACTATATCCAAGCAAAAGTTTCAAGAAACAACATTAATAACAAAAAACATATGCAAGAAAAGCAATAGAAAGGTTAGAGTCAAAAAAATGTAATAGAATGTTCTGCACCAGCTGGTAAATAAAACAATGCAGGAAGTATAAACTAAGAAAATTTGTGAAGACACACTCAACAGAATACCACTGCATGAATATGATTTGAAGTACAATCAAATTTGCTTTTGATGGCACAGGCAAGGAGAGCATTGCGCGCACTGAAAGGTCTAGTAAAATTGCAAGCATTGGTGAGAGGACACTTGGTGAGGAAGCAAGCTAGAGCTACTCTCCGTTGTATGCAGGCCATGGTGACTGTTCAAGCAAGAGCTCGTGCTCAGCGGTTCCAAATATTTGAGGGAGCGCAGAGCATACCACACATTGCAACCGTCCACAGAAGATCAAAACATCCACTGTATGCACCATCATATGTAAGCTTCCCAATAAAGACTTAATGCTATTACTATAGTCATTATCAATCTTTTCTCTGAAGGCATAGTTCACAAATAAAACAGGTGGATCATAGTGTTGAGGAGAATGTTAAGATTGTGGAGATGGACACCAGTGAATCCAGGAATATTCCAACTAGCAGAAAAAGCTACTCTATCAATCATACTGAAGGAATCGATCCAAGGTTCTCCAAATGTTATCATGGAATTTATGCATCTAAGAAGACAGAGTACCAACAGAACTCTCATTACCCACCAGAGTTAACTGATATAAACCCAGAATCAGGCAGTTGGTACTTCGAGGAGTTCCCATCCAACACACCACAAAGCAGCCCGCAATGCCCATCTGTTGTGTCAATATCTGATGCAACACAAGCTTCTTTTCGCCATTTCTCGACAAGGAAGCACATATTCAATGTCCCACGAGTATCCATATTTTTCCAAAATTACATGGCCAATACAGAATCATCAAAGGCTAAGGCTAGATCACAAAGTGCACCGAAACAGAGAACTGTCTCATTTGAAAGACAACCAAGCAGGCAGAGGCCGTCAGTGGAAGGCAGGCACATCCCAAGATGTGTCAAGATGCAAAGATCAGCTTCACATATCTGCTCAACAGCCAAAGGTTATCAGCATGGAACATATATCAAGCTTGACCAATCCAACATGTCCCTCGCTAACAGTGAATGTGGTTCAACAAGCACCATATTTACAACTGCCAGCCATTGCAGACCAACATATGAGGTTTGTGATTTTCACCATTAACACAGACTTCCAAATCCTACATTTCTAGAGATGGAAACTTGCTAAATAGCATACCATTTATGATTTCAGGCTTACAGGAGTAGACATTAACTGTTGCCACATCCATCTTGGAAGCAATGATTCGATATCAAAACACAAGCTGTGGGCAATCTTCTATAATTGATTGCAGTGAATAGATGATGGGGATGGAGAACCTTGTATCATTGATGACAGCAGAAGTCAATCGATCATCTTAAATTTGCTTAAGTTGGACCATATGTCTTGCAGGATATTTATTTCCTAAGACGAAAAAATAATGGCTATCTCTGAGATTGCGTGCCACAACCACCATAGTATTGCTTGGTAGTTTCCCGCGAAAATTCTGCAAATGTCATCCCATCTCTCAACCGTGAGGGCAATGGTGGGATTTTTTTCAAAATTTCCTGCATTAACTGATTTGGCTTGTCAGATCCAAGTGCAGCAGAACTCAGTACATTATCCTCATCACAAGATTTAGGCATTACATTGCCCGACCAGACCTTCTCATGGTTTGCTTCTAAAAGACCATCTGGAAAAGAGAGAACTTTGTTCCATGCTGGTTGTAGGAAGACAACAAAAAGTCTCTACTTAAGTTCTCCAGTTCTAAAGGTCTGCCAACAGAATGAAGGGCTGAACGAAGCTTACCTCTTGACAATACATCAGCTGATTCCCCCACCTGAATGATGAAACTTTCAGGCGGGGATTTCACAACATAAATTTTGTTTTTGTCAGAGTCAAATAACTGCAAATAAGTATGCCCTGATGGAGATAAGCACTCTTGGTGGCTTGAATCACAAAGACAATCTCCAGCTTGGCAAGATGACAAAAACATCGGTCCTGTCAAAACAGTGAAGATGCCATAATCATAGTGCCATTGTTGCCACAAATCAGATAAAGAAGCTCTGCAGCAGTTATCATCGAGTGTCCTGCTTCTCATCCTGCATGGCTCCATTGGCACCTGTGACAGGGATCCCTCTTCTCTGTCACAAAGTAAAGGACTACATGCATTCACTCGTGCTTTCGATATACCTCCCTTAATCTTCCTGCTTCGATCTCTAAGCATAATACTGTCCAACTTTGAATGGTAATGAATAAGACGTCCTTTTGCAGTGCCAGACCCCATCAAACTATCTTCCAGTTCCCCGTCACCAATGGCGTTGTCACATACACATGCTAGCATCAGTCCAAGTTCCATCATGCAAAGACCTAATTCCTTAAAAGTGTTTCCTAAATATTTAAACTCATCATCACGAGCGTCTGACGATCTATAAACATTAAGACCTTCTTTCCCAAAATCATCACCTACATCTACATTTTCAGCTCCTCTGCAGGACAATTTCAAACTTGCATGTTGCTCAAATTTCAATTGCAAGGCAAAAGAAGACACATTGCGATCAGGGTTCTTAAGAGGAACATCACTTCCCAGCCCATGCTCCTGTAATTCATCAAATAGTTAAAGAAATCCATCAAGTTCACGCAAGTATATTTACAATCTAACAGTGGATCACACTCTTCAACCTTGCACTAAGGCAACGGCAATGGAAAGAATTCATAAGCCAACATGCTAATCTACAAATAAACGCTCACATTATAACAAAAATTAGTAAATCCATATGAAAAGCATTAAAAAAAACACAGCTTTTATGAGCAATCAAACAACTCGTTAGGGTTTCAATATCGAAAAGAAAAAAAAACGAAATTTTTTAACAATCTAGACATCGAAAAAAAAGTTGGAATAAGCGAATGCTCACATACCTTCAGGATCCGAGCGCGGTCCTTGTTGTCGAGAAGAGCAAGCTTACGGGCAAGGGGAAGGAGAGCGCGGCGGAGAGCAGGGGCTCTAGGAACGGCGGTGATGGAGAGAAGGCCGGGGCCGGACGGTCCTAGAGCACGCATTACGGCAGAGGAGAGGGATTGAAGGCGGTGGAGGTCATCGGCATCATCTGGGAAGGGAGAAGGAGAAGGAGAAGGAGAGGAGAGGAGGAGAAGGTCGGCGAAGCGTAGTTCCAATGGCTCCAAGACCTCAGCTTGGACTTCCATTGATCTGGTGAATAGCCCCTCAATTATTCCTCACTCTTCAAAAATTTTTTTTTTTTTTTTTATTGAACATTAGACTAATACCTTTTGATACTCTTCATAATTTTTTTTCCAAATACTCTTGTCCGGTCTAATTCTCTGTTATTTTTTTAAAAACATAAAAAAATAAAAATAAAAATACTTGATCAAAAAGTAGAAGGTATTAAAAATTTTAAATTAGAATTTCGCAACTAATCAATAAAAAACAAAAAAACAAAAAAAAATTGATGCAAGACATCCCTGTTTTTTCATAAAAATATCATCATAATTTTTTTATAATAATAATAATAATAATACAATTTTATAAATGACGAAAATATTTATAGTAATTAAAGTATTAGTGCTAAATAGTAATAATAAAAATATTATGTTAATTATCCTAACATTAATTTAGTAATGATCATCATAACTATAGCTTTTTTAACAATGCATATAAACTTGCTCTTAAAGTAATCTTTTAAAAATTTCCCATCCGAAGTTGATTTCGGAGAGGACATTTGTCCATGTGTCATTGGTTCATCAATTTTCCAGATTTTTTTAACTATAACCACCACAATCAAGCAATGGATCTTCGCTCTCTCTCCCTCTGTCCCTCTTCTTCTTCTTCTTTCCGACGCTCCGCCATCACCCCTTCATCACCGTGAGCGATGACGACAACATAGCCGAGATGAGAGAGAAAATTGAGAATAAGGAAGAGGGACTCAATGAGGAACTATCTAGGCTCGGAGAGAGTGCCACTATAGTAGGTGGTCTTTGCGACCAGCCTTTTGAAGTGGAAGACCGGCTGATGTTTTTCATCCAAGCTAGGAGGGGGTGTATAATCCTGATTGGATGGTCATCGAGGAGCCGGAGTTGCCTCCCTGTGAACCGATGGGTCAATGTCAAGAGTATGAGAACCTTGATGGCTCTACACTTAGCCACGACCATGACAAAAGTTTAGAGAGATTTCTAGACCATTGCTCGTTTGCTCGAAACACAAACTTCGTATTTTGTGAAATTATGTTCTTATGCAAAGAAAATCTTGGAGATATGATCATTTGGATAATCTTTGGAAAATAAATTGATGTGTTGGCGAGTACTATGTTTTATTGATTTTGAAACTCATATTATGCCATTCTTGATCTATGAATGTTGAAACTCTCATTTTGAGCAAAGATGATTCTTTTATGTTATCTATGATTTCCTTATTTGTGTGTGTGTGTGTGTGTATATATATATATATATGCTCAAATGTTCTAATCTATATGTATTATTGCACAAGCTTGGTTTTGTCGATCTTATTGATTTTTTAAATATTCTATCAGAACTGTGCTAAATCATTCACTAAGTGACTTTGGTTACTCACCCCTTCCCTTCCTTCTATTCTTTAACATCTAGTGGCGTTGCGGCGAGGCGGCGGAGTGCTTGGCATACCCTTGCTTGTCATTCTTCACTTTTAGATCTTATGTATGTTTATTGTTGAGCATGAACTCATTGTATCAGGACTATGGATTCACTAGTGTGTTTGCTTCCCCTATGTATCTTTATGTTCCTTATTGGCATATCTTGAACTTGTAAATTATATTCATTATTGTTTAATTCCAAGTTTTTATTAGCCTTACGGCGACTCGAGGGTTGAGTGATGGAGATGTCCCTCCTCTGGTCGTAATGGTGGTTGTCGGGTTTTGGGGCCCGTGGGTCGAGGCGTGACACTCCGAGTGTTCTACTCCTCCACCAGCTCCTTGTCTCGAGCCGAGCTCTCACCACCTAACCAAACACAATCGCACACACACCACCAAAACACAAGCAAGAATTAAGCAAGGAAAATCATAAATGAAACCATAAGCTTAAAAAATGTAATGCAACCCTAACAAGACCTAAGGTCAGCTCAAAATTGAGTTTCAAAATTTCCAAGGAGTTCCTAAGGCATTGTTTGGTTGGGGTTTTTAAGGGCGGTGAGAATGACTTAGAACGGGTGAAGCATGTTTGGTTGGGGGAGTAAGGAGGAGAAGGAGTTTAGAGGGTGTTTCACCCCCTCCAAACCCCACATTCCACCCCTCCAAATTTTAATGTTTGGAGGGGTGGGATTATTAAATTTTGTTTTCATGTTTAAACTTTTATGAAAAGACCAAATTACCCTTTATCAATTTGAGAAATTACCATAATATTCTTTTAAAATCTAATTTCATCTTTCATATTATTTTTTTCTTATTTTTTTAATGTGTCAATTGAAGATTAATAATAATATATATTTTTTAAATAATAATAATAAAAATATAAAAATAACAAACAAATATAAAAAATTGAATAATTATAGTATTAGTTTAAAAATAATAATAATATTATTATACAAGTAATATTATTACTAATATTAATATTAACATTATTTGTACAAAATAATCTTAGAAAATTATTATGATAAATATATATAAAAGGGTAAATTAGTAAAACACACATTACATCTCTACTCACTTCTCCTTCTAACCACAAAAAAATAAAAATAAAAAAATAAAAATTAAACCTACATACTCCTCCATTTAACCAAACATAAAACTTTTTCAATACTCATCCATTTAACCAAACATAAATTTTTTCCATGGACAGGTTCACTTCTCTCTCATGTGTTT